>NC_088374.1:1491411-1493911 GCF_034508935.2 Berghia stephanieae | reverse complement strand
ATAATTGATGGTCTTAGTGGATAATACTGGTCATGTAATATTTTAGTTATTTTATTTATACAAACTTTCTCGTATAAAAGATATACATCGTCAACATCATTTATATAGCGTTTAATGGATTTTTTTTAATATTTGAATTTATTTTGTTCCTTTCCACTGCTAAGCAATTGCCTCCCCAAGCTGTTATACAAAATGACAAAACATTTCAATTACTGCTCTATAAAATAATGTGCAGAGGGTTTTATCTATTCTAAACTGAGAGAGTTTTGATAAAAAATATGTACGTCTGCACATCTTATGCTTAATTATTTTCAAGTGTTCATCCCACTTGAGCCTGTCATCAATCGTTACACCAAGGTATTTGTAGTGAGGAACTCGCTGGACGAATTGGTCCTTTAATTTTAACGGTTCTATCGGTTCCTTCACTCTCCTAAAGTCAATCACTAGCTCCTTTGTCTTGCTTATGTTAAGCTCTAGGTGGTGGGCATCACACCAAGACACAAATCTATCAATTTCTTGCCTATAAGCCACTTCGTTGCCATTTGTTATGAGGCCTTGAAGAGCGGTGTCATCTGCAAACTTTATTAAAGGTACACTCAGGTTTTGACTTCTACAGTCATTCGTGTATATTGTGAATAATACAGGGGACAATACACAACCTTGAGGAGCAACAGTATTTGTAGTTATACAGGAAGATTTGTTTTGTCCTAATTGAACATATTGTGCTCTCTCCGTAAGAAATTCGAGCACCCAAGCAATTATATACTTGTTTAAATTCAGACTAGTCAATTTTTGAACAACCAACTGAGGTTGCATTGTATTGAACGCTGAAGAAAAAGCTGCAAAAAGCAATCTGCAATAGCTCCTAGCGTGATCTAGATGCCTGTAGATGTTGTTTGTAAACAGCAAAATGGCATGCTCTACGCCACGTCCTGGTTTGTAAGCAAATTGATGATATCACTCAATGGCATAAACTGATTCCTAATTTTAACAAGAACAAGTTTTTCTAAAGATTTCATGACTATTGAAGTCAGTGCAACAGGTCTGAGATCGTTCATAGTTTCAAGTTTTTCTTTTTTTGGAACAGGAATAATTTTTGAAGTTTTCCAAATTTCAGGGATCGAAACGCATTGGAGGGACCAGTTAAAAATATGTGTATAAATGGGGGAAAGCTGATGGGCACATTCTTTTAATAATTTTCCTTTCAATCCATCCGGCCCGGCAGCCTTCCTCTCGTTTTGTTTCGAAAATACGAATCTCGTTTCTTCTTCACTGACCTCAATAGTCATTTCATATTCCAAAGCCCTGTCTAATTTATGTTTTTCATTTTCAATATCAAATTTGTTTGCTGTGTTTTGTACTTGTCTCTACAACTAGATATTACCCTCTTTATCTCTTTTTGTTTTGTTTTCAGATCTTTTTTGTTTCCTCTAGTATAGAGAGTTTTCTTTTGGTTCAATAAAAGTTTTAGATCTTTTGTTATCCAAGGCTTGTTGTTAGGATAATATTTTATTTCTTTTTTACAAGATACTAGCTGTTCACAGAATTTTAAATACTCACTCACACAGTCATTCAGCTCATCCATCACTATCACATGATTCGATAAAAACATTCCAGTCAGTGCATTCAAAACAGCCACGCAAATCTTCATACACACTTCCGTTCCAGATCTGTACACTTTTCTTTACTTGTTCTACACGTTTAAAAACAGGGCGGTAGGTGGGGAGTAGCAAGAGCATGCAGTTGTCAGATAAACCTAATGGGGCACGGGGTAAACATTTATAACTATTTTTAATATTACACGTATTGTCCCTTGTCTCGCAGTCCACGTATTGATGAAGTCCCGGGAGAGTAAAATCGTTACATTGGTTAAAATCGCCAGTGACCATCAATACGGCATCGGGTGACTTAATTTGAATATCCTGTATTTCTTTCCTCAAAATATTTTTCGCTGTGGTGTTGTCTGATGATGGTGGAATGTAGACGTTGATGATGATGACATGAGTGTATTCCCGGGGTAGATAATATGGTTGTGACGAAACAGTAATAAATTCAATATAATCGTCACAATACATTTTCTTTATCTGACAGTTATTGGGGTGGCACCATTTGTTGTTAATATATGTGCACACCCCACCCCCAGTTCGTTTATTTACATTAGTCCGATCTCCTCGAAATAGTGAATATTGTTCAATATCAAAACATGATGATGGTATTTGAGGAGATAGCCAAGTCTCTGTTAACGCTATTATGTAGTAGTAGTAGTAGTAGTAGTAGTAGTAGTAGTAGTAGTAGTAGTAGTAGTAGTAGTAGTAGTAGTAGTAGTTAGTAGTAGTAGTAGGAGGAGGAGGAGTGAATGCTCAAAAAAAAAAAAAAAAAAAAGAGAGAGAGAAAGAGAGAGAGAGAGAGAGAGAGAGAGAGAGAGACAGAAGAGAGATAGAGAGAGATGGATCAACTGTTGCAAAATGTCATGTATTGAATTGAAGACCACTGTCCCAAA
>NC_088374.1:1473911-1486411 GCF_034508935.2 Berghia stephanieae | reverse complement strand
AGGATACGTTTAGAATTTCTTGTACAATTTATGTTTCTTATTGATTGTACGTTTAACGTTTTTGGTCAACCACAATGGTTTGTTAGAACTAATTTTTTTGTTACATCTTAATGGAATGTGTTTAGATTCTATACATTTTAGTTTGTTTTTAAAAAACAACCACGCTTCATTCACACCGCAGCCTTCAAGAGCATCCCAATTCACGGCATTCAGGTCTTCTCTACAAGAATTGTAATTACTTTGAAATAATCAAAATAAACATGTAAGGATGTACGGCGGATGAAAGATTTAACGATATAAGAAGTGAGTCATGATCACTTTTCCCCACCGAAGGCAAATGGTCAATATTATTAATCCAATAATCATCGTTACATATTACCAATTACTACTTTGGTTCAGTCGGTGTCTCGTAGCCTTTGCCACCAGCTGAATAAAGAAAGCATCCCTAATTGCCTCGACAAAAAGAGAGTCGGAAAGTCACACACACACACCAAAAAAACCAAAACAACCCTACAAACACCAAACACCTCACAAACAACACCACACACCACACCCCCCCCACCAACACCACCAACAACACACCACACAACTCAACACACAACAACACACCCAGCACACACCACCACCACACAACACTCCACCACACACAATAAATACTAATATACTACTTACTACTACTCCCACTATTCATCTAACAAAGGGGTCATATAAGAAAGTATACTTTTAATAGTTGTTTAAAATATTTGTAGAGTGAACTTGATAGGATAAAAGATGTCCAATTCGAATAGTTCACACAAACTGTGTTATATTCTTTGATGCCAGATCTATGATTCAATGAACAATAAATATTGTGGAACCGTTTGTGTATACGTGCAATATAGGAGAGAAACAAGATAATTAAAGGTGAGATTTAAAAAGTTGAGAATATAACATGATTTTATGTTTTTAATAAAATTATTCAAGGGAGTAGTTATTATAAAATAGATTAAGTATTTTTTAATGTTGATAAAAAAAAAACAAAACGAAAAACTTATATTTTTTACCTAGATCGTTTAAACATTTATTCTTTAAGTGTTAAGAAACAATATCGAAAACTGTAGATATTTAAATTTACAAAAATTACTCATAGTATAAATATAATAGATAAATGAATAAATTTATGAATAAACAAATCAACAATTTGATTATTCGTCCATAGTAAAATGTGTTCAATGTTCTGTCGAATGGGACGAGTGGAATACAGGCGTATGGCGCAGACAGGCCAATATGAGCTATGGCTATTTTACTTTTGAAGGGCCACACAGGCATGTGGGGGTCGGTTTCATTATCTTTAGGCGTTACAATGGTAAAAGATCGTACTTTTGAGCCCGAGCAATGATGATTATAGCGTTGACATCAAGTTTTATAATAAAATAATATTCGATTTCAAAGAAAGTTAAATGAAACTTCGGTCGTTTGGTGTAGACTTAGATATGGAAATGGGGCCCCCATTAATTATACAAGTGCAATTATTTTAAGGTCCGAAAACAACCAATTCTTAAGGGGTATTGCAGTAATTTTCTCATTACAAAATTGAGCAACATATTGTTCCATACCACAACATTAGGCCATACAGGAAGTTCTGATTTCGTGAACTGCAAATTATGAGAATAACACTTTACATGTGATGCAAGAACCCGCGATTCTGAGATATCGTTATTGAATGTTTTTGAGGGGTGTTGTCTAGTTATAGACCTTCTCTTATGGACTGGAAAGTCATGGTTGTGTCACGCGTGAGTGGGATTATTTTTGTATCTCTGGAATGGCTTTCTACATACATGGTCAGAGTCCATGAGTCAAGCAGTTACAAAACTGTGGCTTTCATTAGCTCAATATCGCTAAAAAGTGTCAAATCGCAATAAGTTGGTTCCTGACAAAACGCAATTTTATATGTGAAAAAACTGAGTGGAAGTAAAGCGATAATATAATATTTATATGAACATAATCAACGCCGTTTAACGGCTAGAATACTCATTTTACACAGAAATACGGAGAGAGAATGAGGCAAAAGCCATTCAAGAACTTACAATCGGAGGGATGACTCGGAACCGGGACACCAATCCGGAAGAGCAATAGTACTACGCAAAGAGCACATAGACGAAAAAATTCTGGTAGAGTTAGGAAGTGACGGTATCAATTGTCGCCCGAGTAAAAACTGTTCACTGTTGAAAATATGTAAGGTGAGTCTTTAAAATTGTGAGATTAAGGTACTAAAAAGCTAACTGTCGGGGTTCAGTGGTGCAGAGGTAGCTCGATGACGGTAATCGAGATCTGAGAATTGTACCCAATCGCTGTTTTATTGACTTTTGGGATGTTTTATTTTTTGTCCTTGTCTGTGCCATTATCAAACTATTATTATACAATTAATAACAGATATAAAGTCCGACCTAACATACACATTGTTTATCAGAAGTTATCACTGACTCTATTTGAAATTCATCATAGTTTGCATAAGAATTATCCGGTAGAGGGAATATAGATAACGCTAGACTGGCACATTACTGCCATACTGGCATGCTTATATTTCTATGCTTTTTTTTTTTTGTATTATTTTATTATTTAATTGTTGTTGTTTTTTAATAATTTTTATTTTGGGGGGGCGGGTTTCGGAGAGCGGTTCGGGCTAGGTAGTATTTGGAATAGACATTCGTTTTCGGAAAGAAGGTATTGAGTTCGAACTCGCTCGGCGCATAGATGAGTCCTTTAAAAATGTTGTTATTTACCTTACTAACTATAAAACGAATATGGTGGAAAATTGTAGAACTACGATTCGTATTTCATGATACGAGTTGATGTTGTCAGAGGGACCTTTGAAAAGGCTTGGCGCTTTAGTAGATATTGCGTTATAAAAGCTAAAGTTATTACGATAGCTTTTGTTATTGTTGGCTTTTTGATAAGGTTAAAAGGTGTTGATAATTTTTATGAGTGCCAATTTATGAGATGTAATACTTCTATTCTGTTTAATCATGAAAATTATTAATTATTTTATTCATTGAGTTTAAATATTAATAATATTAATAATGGTGACATTTTTAGATCGCCGTATATGCAACTAGCGTGGTTCGATGGCGATTTTAAAAAAATGGATGAAAATAATTAAAAATAAAAAAATGTTGTAAATAGAATTGTTAAGCTTTTGGCAACGCGTTGTGGACGTTAGGGTATCCCTTTAATCAAAAAACAAAAGAAAAATACCAAAAACAGATACGTGGAAATGAAAAATACGACGAAGGAAAATTATTGAATGAGTTCGGAAGATGAATAAAAGAAAAAAAATGATGGGACGGAAAATATGATGCTTTTTTTACTGTATATGTAGCTGTCGAAGCTCCAAGTCAGGAAACAGATGAGAATGATAGTAAGTTGATTATTACAAGACAGTCAAATGAACGTATGGGTTTCTGTTATCAACAACACAGAGAAGAAATGAATGGACACACAACATATTATTTATTGAAACACGTACTACAAAATATTTATTTATGCAGTGTGTCTTCATTGTTTTGTTGATAAAGGGGAACTCGAACGTTCATATGATTGTATCTGCAACAAAAATGAAGTAAACTAATATATTTTTATATCTGCTTTTTGTGAGGAGTAGGAAAAAAAATAGGACATACAAAAAAATAACTGATGTGCAATCCATGAAAATATCAAAGGATGGAGGATGTGTCTGGCAGTATGGAATGTAAAACAAAATAAAATGTAGAGTCTATAAGAATATTTTTTTTTTAAATGAATTGGAATACCGTTTTAAAAAGAGTTATGAGTAGTAGTAGTAGTAGTGTGAAGTGTAGAGTTAGTAGATAGAAGAAGTAGTAGTAGTAGTGTAGTAGTAATTTGTAGTAGTTAGAAGAGCAGTAGATGTAGTAGCAGTAGTAGAGCAGTAGTTGAGTAGTAGTAATTTCGTAGTGTGAGTAGTAGTGTAGTATTCGTAGTATTAGTAGTTGTAGTAGTAGTAGTAGTAGTAGAAAGTAGTATACTATACTACTAATACTACTACTACTATTATACTATACTACTACTATTTATACTACTATACTACTGTGGTATATGTATAAGCTATGTTTTTTATGCTACTACAATATTGACAATATATTTTTTTTTTTTATATTATATAAATACTACTAAAAACTACTACTACTACTACTACTACTACTACTCATAACTCTTTTTAAAACGGTATTCCAATTCATTTAAAAAAAAAATATTCTTATAGACTCTACATTTTATTTTGTTTTACATTCCATACTGCAGGACACATCCTCCATCTTTGATATTTTCATCGATTGCACACCTTTTATTAATATTCATTTTCTTATTTTATTTCCTACTTCCTCACAAAAAGCGAGCTATAATATAAAATTTAATATAAGCTTCAATTTTGTTGCAAGCACAGATCAAATGAACGTTTCGAGTTTCCCCTTTATCAACAAAACAGGATGAATGACACACTACATATGAATGAAATAATGTTGTAGTAGCGATAAATAATAGTGTTGTGTGTCATTCATCCTGTTTTGTTGATAAAAGGGAAACCCGAAACGTTCATTTGATCTGTTCTTGTAATAAAATTCAAGCTTACTATCATTCTCATATTGTTTCTGACTTGGAGCTTCGAGCAGCAACATTTACAGTAGAAAAAGGCATCATATTTCCTGTCCCATCATTGTTTTATTTTATTCATCTTCTCGACCTCATTCAAAAATTTTCCTTTCGTCGTTAGTTTTTCATGTTCCACGTATCGTGTTTTTGGTATTTTTTTTGTTTTTTGATAAAGGGGATACCCGTAACGTCCACAGAGCTGCGTTTGCCAAAAGCTTACAATTCAATTTACAACATTTTTTTTATTTTTGAATTATGATGTCAACCATTTTTTGTAAATCGCCATCGAACACGCTAGTTGCATATCGGCGATCTAAAAAATGTCACTCTATAATTAGATATTATTAAAATTTAAACTCAAAGAATAAAAAATAAAAATATTTCAGATTAAAGCATAATAGAAGTGATTACATTCTCATAAAATGGCACTGCATAAAAATGGTATCAACACCTTTTAACCAAATCAAAAATCCAACAATAACAAAAGCAAAACGAATATACTTTAGCTTTTATATAGCGCAATATCTACTAAAGGCTCCAAGCGCTTTTCAAAGGGTCCCTCTACAGAACATCAACACGTAACATGAAAAACGATCGATTCTACAATTGGTTTCCGACCGATATATCGTTGTTAAAGGTTAGGTAAGGTAAAACACATTTTAAAAGGACTCAACTATGCGCCGAGCGAGGTTCGAACTCAATACCTTCTGATCCGAAAACGAATGTCATTCCACAAGACTACCTAGCCGCGAAGCCCTCTCCAAACCCGCCCCCCCAAAAAAAAAAATAATTAAAAAACAACAACAATTAAATAATAAAATTAATACAAAAAAAAAAAAAGCATAGAAATATAGGCATGCCAGAAGCATGATGGTCAAGTCTGCGTTATCTATATTTCCTCTACTCGTAAATTCTTTATTTCAAACAATGATGAATTTCAAAGTAAGTGCATGATATACGTCTGAAAAACAAATGTGTATGAAAGGTGGCGGGAGCAATATGGTGATCTGTTATTAGATTGTATAATAATAGTAGTGATAATGGCACAGACAAGGACAAAAAATAAAACATCCCAAAAGTCAATAAAACACGATTGGGGTTCAATTCTCAGATCTTCTGATTACCGGTCAGACGAGCTACCACTGCACCACTGAGACTCCCGACAGTTAGGGCAGTTTTAGTACCTGTAATCTTCACAAGTTTAAAGGGACTCAACTTACATAATTATCAACAAGTGAACTGTGTTACTCGGGCGAGAACATTTGAGTAGCGTCCACGTTCCAATGACTCACAGAATTTTGTTCGGCTATGTGCTCTATGCGGTATACTATTCGCTTTCGGATTGGAAGGTCCCGGGTTCGAGCATCCCTCGGCGGATTGTAGAGTACTTGGGAAAGGCATTTTGCTCACATTCTCTCTCCGTATTCAGGTGTAAAATGAGTAACTAGCCGTTAACGGCGTTGTTTATGATCAAAAAATATATTATAATATCGCTTTACATGCGGCACGTCTAGTTTCACATGATAAGAGTTGCTGTTTTGTCAGGAACCACTTGTATTGCGATTTGAGCACTTTTAGCGGATATTGAGCTATATGAAAGCCACAGTTTTGTTAACTGCTTGACTCATGGACCTGGACCATGTGAGTAGAAAGCCCGTTCCAGAGATACAAAAATAATCCACTCAGCGCGTGACACGAACCCAGGACCTTCCAGTCCAAAAGAGAATGTCATATAACTAGACAACAAGCCGCACAAAACAATCAATAACGATATCTCAGAATCGCTGGTTCTTGGCATAACATGGCAAAGTGTTTATAATTTGCAGTTCCGAATTCCGAACTTCCTTATGGGCCTAATTTGTGGTATGGAACAATATTTTGCGTCATTTTAATGATAAATTACAGCAATGAGCCCGTAAGGAATTGGTTTATCGGACCTTAAAATAATTGCACTTTGGTATATAGGCATTCAATATCTAAGTCTACACCAAAACGACCGAAGTTCAAATTAAACTTTTCTTTGAAATCGAATATTATTATTATAAATATGTCACTTTGATGTCAACAGCTTTAAACGATCAATGGTGCTGCGTGGCTCAAAAGTACGATCTTTTCATTGTACCCGAAAGATAATGAATCCGACCCCCACGATGCGCTGTGTGGCCTTCAGAAAGTAAAATCGCCATAGCTCAAATTGGGGCGCTGATCTGCGGCATACGCCTGGGTTATTCCACTCGTCCCATCGAACAGAACATTGAGACACATTTTACTATGGGACGAATAATCAAATTGTTGATTTGTTTATTCATAAATTTATTCATTTATCTATTTATTTTATTACTATTATTATTTTTGTTAAATTTAATATCTACATGTTTCAGATATTGTTGTCTACAGCTTAAAGTAATAAATGTTTAAACGGTAGAATAGTGTAAAAAATATAAGTTTTCGTGTTTTGTTTTATTTTATCAACATTATAAAATATCTTAAACTATTTTATAATGTAACTACTCCCTTGGAAACAATTTTAAAAAAACAAAAAAACATTTTATATTCTCAACTTTTTAAATCTCACCTGTTAATTATCTTGGTTTTCTTCCTATATTGCACGTAGTACACAAACGGTTCACAGATGATTGAATTCATTGAATCATAGATCTGTGCATCAAAGAATATAACCACAGTTTTGTGTGAACTATGTCGAATTGGACATCTGTTATCTTATCAAGTGGGTCACGTCTACAAGATATTGTAAACAACTATTAAAAGTATTACTTTCTTTATGACCCTTTGTTAGATGGAATAGTGGGAGTAGTAGTAGTAGTAGTAGTAGTAGTAGTAGTAGTAGTAGTAGTAGTAGTAGTAGTAGTAGTAGTAGTAGTAGTAGTAGTAGTAGTAGTAGTAGTTAGTAGTAGTGAGTAGTAGTAGTAGTAGTAGTAGTAGTAGTAGTAGTAGTAGTAGTAGTAGTAGTAGTAGTGTAGTAGTAGTAGTAGTAGTAGTTAGTAGTTAGTAGTAGTAGTAGTATAGTAGTAGTAGTAGTAGTAGTAGTAGTAGTAGTAGTAGTAGTAGTAGTAGAAGTAGTAGTAGTAATAGTAATAGTCGTAGTAGTAGTAGTAGTAGTAGTAGTAGTAGTAGTAGTAGTAGTAGTGTAGTAGTAGTAGTAGTAGTAGTAGTTTAGTAGTAGTAGTAGTAGTAGTAGTAGTAGTAGTAGTAGTAGTAGTAGTAAGTAGTAGTAGTAGTATAGTAGTATAGTAGTAGTAGTAGAGAGTAGAGTAGTAGTAGTAAGTAGTAGTAAGAAGTAGAGTGTAGAGTAGAAGTAGTGGTAAGTAGAGTTATGTAAAAAAATAATATTAATAATTTAATAATGATAATAATATTAATAATAATAAATAATAAATAATAAACTAATAATAATAATAAAAAATAATAATAATAAGAGAAGAAGAAGAAGAAGAAGAAGAAGAAGAAGAAGAAGGAAGAAGAAGAAGAAGAAGAAGAAGAAGAAGAAGAAGAAGAAGAAGAAGAAGGAAGAAGAAGAAGAAGAAGAAGAAGAAGAAGAAGAAGAAGAAGAAGAAGAAGAAGAAGAAGAAGAAGAAGAAGAAGAAGAAGAAGAAGAAGAAGAGTAATATTTATGTGAAATTTGATTGCGTGATCATTGTCGGAGATTACAACTTTCCTCACATTAAATAGACATAACCAAGTCTAACTTTCCCGACTCTCTTTTTGTCGAGGCAATTAGGGATGCTTTCTTTATTCAGCTGGTGGCAAAGGCTACGAGACACCGACTGAACCAAAGTAGTAATTGGTAATATGTAACGATGATTATTGGATTAATAATATTGACCATTTGCCTTCGGTGGGGAAAAGTGATCATGACTCACTTCTTATATCGTTAAATCTTTCATCCGCCGTACATCCTTTACATGTTTATTTTGATTATTTCAAAGGTAATTACAATTCTTGTAGAGAAGACCTGAATGCCGTGAATTGGGATGCTCTTGAAGGCTGCGGTGTGAATGAAGCGTGGTTGTTTTTTAAAAACAAACTAAAATGTATAGAATCTAAACACATTCCATTAAGATGTAACAAAAAAATTAGTTCTAACAAACCATTGTGGTTGACCAAAAACGTTAAACGTACAATCAATAAGAAACATCAATTGTACAAGAAATTTAACGTATCCTACAAAAAATAATTTTCAATAATTATGTCAAGGATAGAAATAACACCAAGTACAAGATTCAAAATGCTGTGAAAACGTATGAATGTACATTGGCACACTAATGTAAGAATAATCCGAAACACTTTTGGAGATACTTAAACAGAAAGTTGAAAAGAAAACAGGTATTAGTGTCTTACTGAAAGATGATAGTATCAAGGTTACTTCTGATAAAACTAATGTTTTAAGTGATTATTTTTCATCTGTTTTTGTTGAAGAAGATATTACGAATATACCAACTTTCAATGTTACAAATCAATTAAATGTTCCCGATTTCTATATTACACAAGAAGACATACTTGACAAATTGATGAATTTAGACGTGAATAAAAGCATGGGACCCGATTCCCTTCATCCCCGTTTACTGAAAGAAGTGGCCTTTGAAATATCACAGCCGCTATCAACAATATATAATAAGTCTCTTGAATCTGGTGGAAATTGCATCTGGAGCCCATTATATAAAGGACAATCTGTTAGTATTAAAAGTGTACAGAAGAGAGCTACTAAAAAAATGTATATATAATACGTCTCTTGAATCTGGTGGGAAATTGCATCTGGAGCCCATTATATAAATGACAATCTATTAGTATTGAAAGTGTACAGAAGACAGCTACCAAAAAGATGTATACAATACAGTATTTATATTATAAGGAAAGGTTAGAATTTCTTGACTTACCAAGTTGGAAATATAGAAGAATTGATGGGGAATTAATTCAGGTTTATAGTTTGGTACATGGTCTGGATGGGATAGACTTGTCTGATTTTTTTATCCATATTCTAATATTAGCTTTACTAGAGGGGAAAAGTTTAAGATTTTTGTCACTAGATGCAAACAAACATAAGACAAAACTGGTTCGGTATTCGTATTGTCTAGAATGGAACAATTTGAAATTTGAAACAAAGAATGCAAAATCTATGGATTATTTCAAGGTATTAGTAGACAGGGAATTATATGATGGGAGAATGAATATATGACGAATAATACTTGTTTGCACGGCTGTTGACATGGCTTTCAATCTTATATATATATATATATATATATATATATATTATATATATATTATATATAATATATATATCCTTTCTTTAAAAAAATACAGCATTGTGGAGAACATTGTGCTTATTTGAGTCAATAAAAAAATTGATACAGCGCACAACTCTACTGAAAGATTTGAAAATTAGAAATGTATATTATACAGATAGATATACAGATAACTTGATTTCCTTTTATAATTTAAAGTCAGTTTGAAAGTTCGTTGAGTCAATCATATATCATAAAATATGTACCAACGACGACACTTGACTCCCAAAATCAACTAATTTTGACACTGTAAAAAGTTGTCAATTTGCGTCATCTATTTATGACATCAAGTATTATTATTACTTCCGTTGTGATGTTGGTTTAGCGGTGATCAGTGTTGTTATGTATGTTCTAATTGCGTGTATGTTTGTGTGTGTGTGTGTGTGTGTGTGTTGCGTGTGGGTGTTTGTGTTTGTGTGTGTGTTGTGTGTGGTATATACATGTGTGTGTGTGGGTGTTGGCATTTTTCAGCAAATTGTGGCATTCATAGTGATATTATTCACTTGATCACATGAAGGTATTTCAGTCGCCATTTGATTCTTTTTTTACTATTAGGGTTAGCTCGAGATCGAGGAATATTTCTTTTTCTATTAAGGTTAGTCATAAGTCTTAGTAAAGGTGCTAGGATGTTGTTGTTTTTTTCCATAAGTTAAGCAAAGGGGAGACATTCCTAAAGCTCCTACATCCTCAGTATTCTTTAAATTTGTATTTTCACCGTTGATATTTTGTCAGGCATTTATTTATTCAATCTGTCATTATATCTAGAAGTATTTAAAAAAAAAAAAACTCTAGAACAAACCTTGATCGATTTGTGAAAGTTTAAAATTTCTTAATTTGACCATTGTTTTGATTTTCAGCCGCCATTTTGATTGTTAAATATTGAAAGGGAGTGCAAAGCAGTCCGAGAGTTGTTTTTTTTTTTTTTTCTATTAGGGTTAGCTCGAGAGGTTAGTCATAAGTCTTATTAAAGGCTCTAGGAAGTTTGTTTTTCCATAAGTTAAGTAAAGGAGAGACATTCCGAAAGCTTTTACATCCCTAGTATTCTTTAAATTTGTATTTTCACCATTGATCTTTTGTCAGGCGTTTATTTATTCAATTTGTCATGATTTTTTTCTATTAGGGTTATCTCGAGATCGGATGATTTTTTTTTCCTATTATGTTTAGTCATAAGTATTATAAGTGCTAGGGTGTTTGTTTTTCCTATTGGGGTTAATTAAAGGTACTAGGTTTAATCTTGTCTTGGGGTTAGTTGAGGGAATGTGTTATTAAATATATTATTGGGCCACACAGAAAAATCAACCGAAGATATACCAAATTACACAGACAACGTTGTTTACCAATCTGCCCTCATTAAATGATGGTGAGTACAGTATCGAATGAAAATAGTTCTTTCCCCGCGAAAGTGCGGGCTTTTTATAGTTATATATAATATATATATATA
Organism: Berghia stephanieae; assembly: GCF_034508935.2. Lineage (NCBI taxonomy): Eukaryota > Metazoa > Mollusca > Gastropoda > Nudibranchia > Aeolidiidae > Berghia > Berghia stephanieae. The sequence continues at coordinate 1,475,026 of NC_088374.1, read as the reverse complement.
TATTATATATATATATAAATATATATATATATATATATATATATATTATGCATTATTTCCTTATTCTGGTTATCTTCCATATTCGTGTCTGTGTATGTTTGTGTGTGTGTGTGTGTGTGTGTGTGACTGTGTGTGTGTGCTTTACATGTCACGGTTAAAGATATATGTTTGTACAGCACATATACATAAATAAATTTAAGTTGAAATACTATCTTTATCACTTGTATCAAAATTGTAATCTTTCATCAATAGATTTCTAGCATTACTATTAATATTGGGGAATTCAAGGGATTTTCTCCTACTTAGCAGTATATCATAATATAATATGATATGATATGATATGAATATTATATTTATTACAACTACTATTAAACTACAGTTACTACTACTAATACTACTACTTCTTCAACTACTACTACTACTACTACTACTACTATACTACTACTACTACTACTACTATACTACTACTACTACTACTACTATTACTATACTACTATACTACTAACTAATACTACTACTACTACTATACTAAATACTACTATTACTACTACTACTACTACTAATACTACTACTACTACTTACTACTAAACTACTACTACTACTACTACTACTACTACTACTACCCACTTACTACTTACTACTTCTACTATCTACTACTACTACTACTACTAAACTACTACTACTATCTACTACTACTATACTACTACTATTACTATCTATACTACTACTACTATACTACTACTACTACTATACTACTACTATACTACTACTACTACTACTACTACTACTACTACTACTACTTTCTTTACTACTACTACTACTATACTACTACTACTACTATACTCTACTATACTACTAATACTACTACTTTCTTACTACTACTATACTACTACACTACATACTTACTATACTACTACTATACTACATACTATATACATATCTGTTTAGGTTTTTTTTTTCAATTTTTGTTTATTTTTTTTGCGAAGAGGAGGTGGAGGTGGGATTGAGAGGGGGAGGGGGTGGGTTAGATATTTTTTTTGGCTATTCTTTTCACTCTCAGGTTTTTGTTCTGTGTCTTGAAACATTATGTGAATCAAATCATCTCGAAATCAGAA
>NC_088374.1:1472205-1473811 GCF_034508935.2 Berghia stephanieae | reverse complement strand
TTCAATGTCATGTTAGGCTACTTAACGTGGCTAACGGCCTGACATGACCAAATAATGACGTCAAAATGCCAGTAGTTTGGGTTTCAATGTCAGTGTTAGGCTACTTAACGATGGCTACGGCCTGACACTGACCAAATAATGACGTCAAAATGCCAGTATGTTTGGGTTTCAGTGTCTGTGTAAGGCTACTTAACGATGGCTACGGCCTGACACTGACCAAATAATGACGTCAAAATGCCAGTATTTTTGGGTTTCAAGTGTCAGTGTTAGGCTACTTAAACGATGGCTACGGCCTGACACTACCAAATAATGACGTCAAAAATGCCAGTATGTTTGGGTTTCATGTCAGTGTTAGGCTACTTAACGATGGCTACGGCCTGACACTGACCAAATAATGACGTCAAAATGCCAGTATGTTTGGGTTTCAATGTCAGGTGTTAAGGCTACTTAACGATGGCTACGGCCTGACACTGCCAAATAATGACGTCAAAATGCCAGTATGTTTGGGATTCATGTCAGTGTAGGCTACTTAACGATGGCTACGGCCTGACACTGACCAAATAATGACGTCAAAATGCCAGTATGTTTGGGTTTCAAGTGTCAGTGTAAGGCTACTTAACGATGGCTACGGCCTGACACTGACCAAATAATGACGTCAAAATGCCAGTATGTTTGGGTTTCAATTGTCAGTGTTAAGGCTACTTAACGATGGCTACGGCCTGACACTGACCAAATAATGACGTCAAAATGCCAGTATGTTTGGGTTTCAGTGTCAGTGAAAGGCTACTTAACGATGGCTACGGCCTGACACTGACCAAATAATGACGTCAAAATGCCAGTATGTTTGGGATTCAATGTCAGTGTAAGGCTACTTAACGATGGCTACGGCCTGACACTGACCAAATAATGACGTCAAAATGCCAGTATGTTTGGGTTTCAGTGTCAGTGAAAGGCTACTTAACGATGGCTACGGCCTGACACTGACCAAATAATTACGTCAAAATGCCAGTATGTTTGGGTTTCAGTGTCAGTGTAAGGCTACTTAACGATGGCTACGGCCTGACACTGACCAAATGGCTACGAATAGATTCAGTTTGAATGGACCCAATGAATCTGATGGACTACTTTTACGTGTACAGATGGAAATTTGGGAACAATGATGCCTACCGGAAATGTCAGGCAGCTCCAGAAACCAACGATCACATCGTCCTCTACTGTCTAGTAACTAAACTTGAAGGTGGCTATGAAACATTCCTTAGAACCAACTTTTCCAGCCTGCATGTATCCTCCATCTAATTGCCCCCATCTCCTAAGTATTTGAATTGGTTTGTCTCTGGCACATCCTTTTCTCCTATCTTTATTGGTGGTTCTGCTCTCTGCTGTCAGATGAACAAATACTTGGTCTTCGATCTGCTTTCCCTTAATCCCCTCCTTTCCAACAGTTGTCTCCAACTCTCCAGATATATCAATTGGATTAAATAGTCTGATATCACGTCTGCCAAACAACGAGAAGCTTGGTTCGAGACAAAGAAAATCGGTACTTTTCATTCTTCATGATCGTCGGATAAATATTCATTTTGGACGCCATTGTTCTGATAGTTTAGAT
>NC_088374.1:1462338-1467105 GCF_034508935.2 Berghia stephanieae | reverse complement strand
TAAAAAAATGCCTTGAAATATGTGGCAGTTTGTTATGTAAAGTGACATTCCTCTGTGACTGTTTGGCAATATTTCACAACTAAATCTGGCAAACCTATAGCAGCAAACTGAGACAACAAACCTAATTTCTGTTACAATCCACAATACAAAAATCTACTAGTCCTGGCTCCAGTTTGTTTTGTTTTATTTGAGAAAAACGACGATAATTTGTTGTATTTGTCAAGTTGTGATCTGTTCATTCAAGACGGTATTTTGTCTGAATGAAAATAATAATGATAATAATAATGATAATAATAATAATAATAATAATAATATAATAATAATAATAATAATAATAATAATAATAAATAATAATAATAATAATAATAATAATAATAATAAATAAATAATAATAATAATAATAATAATAATAATAATAATAATAATAATAATAATAATAATAATAATAATAAATAATAATAATAATAATAATAATAATAATATTAAGAAAGAAGAAGAAGAAGAAAGAAGAAGAAGAAGAAGAAGAAGAAAGAAGAAGAAAGAAGAAGAAAAAGAAGAAGAAGAAGAAGAAGAAGAAGAAGAAGAAGAAGAAGAAGAAGAAGAAGAAGAAGAAGAAGAAGAAGAAGAAGAAGAAGAAGAAGAAGAAGAAGAAGAAGAAGAAGAAAAAATAATGATAATACTTATATTGGTGGCGATACTCAGGTATACAGTGAGTTTCTGGCTGTTAATAAAGTTGTCTTTGTCGGAATAAACAAGTTGTGATGAATCCTAATAGGCATCGTGTCAGGTTTACATGTTAAATGTTGCTGTTGGCTTGGGACCCTTGTAAAAATAATTTGATTACGTTGAAAAGGGCAAATCTAAAAATATGAAATTGCTGTTGATGACAGGTGGGTGATCATATATGCAGCATTCTTATATAAGGATGACAGCAGAGAGGATTGAAGAACCATGACCAGGTGGGCTGATCAGATATGCAGCATTTTTATATACGGTTGACGACAGAGAGGATTGAAGAGACATGACCAGGTGGGCTGATCAGAGATGCAGCATTCTTATATAAGGATGACGACAGAGAGGATTGAAGAGACATGACCAGGTGGGCTGATCAGAGATGCAGCATTCTTATATAAGGATGACGGCAGAGAGGATTGAAGAGACATGACAATGCGAATATCTACAACACACCTCACATCATCAATTTAAAAATTAAACGGGAGCAATTGTCTAGTGCAATATTCACAAACTTTACTCAAAACGCTAAAGAAGGGAATCCATAGCCAAAAGCAAACACTTAAAAATGTAGGACGAGAGATGCCGCCTGTTAGGCAATATTACATTCATTATCTGAACAGAAACCCAGCAGTTTACGGCCAGGTACTTGAAGGAGATTGATGACCGAGACGGTTGAAAGAGACATTATATTTCAAATATCTGCACACATATATTGATAACATAGACATATACGCTAAAAATAATAATAATAATAATCTTTATTGTCCAAATTAAAGGCAATTCATGTGAGGTAAACAATGCTCAGTTTGGTTCATGGTATGAACATCAACACATTTACAAATACAGACACAGCCATACACGAACATACACGCTTGCACATTGTTTCACACGTGTATACAAAAGAAATGAGCGTACATACAAACACATATACATACATACATACATACATACATACATACATGCAGACATACATACAAACCAGCATATCATCGTATATGCATGCCTACATTCATCATACATACATACATACATACATACATACATACATACATACATACATACATACATACATACATACATACATACATACATACATACATACATACATACATACATACATATATACATACACACAGACACACACACAGACAGATAGAACGATACGATATATTTGCTGGGACAGCAGATAACCATATTATAAATATAGTGTCTTATATTAAGAAGAAGATGGCAATGATTGTGATGATGATGATGATGATGATGATGATGATGATGATGATGATGATGATGATGATGATGATGATGATGATGATGATGATGATGATGATGATGATGATGATGATGACTACGATAATGATGATGATGATGATGATGATGATGATGATGATGATGATGATGATGATGATGATGATGATGATGATGATGATGATGATGATGATGATGATAACGACGGCGGCAATGTCGATGATGATGATTCACGACACTGCTTCTCGTTATTTTCATTGGTTGTCTCATTTTTCCACAGAAGATTTGTTAATTAATTTTATGGCGGTTGGAATGAAGGTTGTCTTATGTCGATTTGTCCGACATTTTGCTTCTAGATACCGTCTTCCGGAGCGCAGAAGTTGGAATTTTTCGTTCAGCGGATGCCTCTTTTCGTTGATAATGTTAAAAGATTTCTTCTCAACTGCATTAATATAAGTTGTGTCAAGGCTTCTAAGGTCTGTGTTAATTATTTTTGAAGCCTCTCTGAGGGTTCTATGTAGTTTGGAATTTTCTTTTGTTCCACAGCTTCCATACCACGTTGTGATGCCAAACGAAACGATACTCAATATTAATGACTTGTAGATTTGTATCATGGTCTTTCTGTTCACATTGAAAGACCTTAATTTTCTGAGTATATACAAGCGCTGGTTACATTTTTTGATGACATTGTTGGTGTGCGATTCAAATCTTAGACTGTTATCTATAATTACACCAAGGTATTTAAACGTTTCAACAGTTTCAACCGCCTGATTGTTAATTTTTGTTATTTGTCTTGCTCTTTTTCCTATTTTTCTGTGATCAAACAGTTGTTCCTTTGTTTTTGTTACATTGAGCTCTAGACAGTTATCGGCACACCATTTGCTGAATTTACTAACTTGCTCAGTGTATTCAAATTCGGAGACGGAATCATTGAGCAGGCCGAGTATTGCGGTGTCATCAGCATACTTGATGAGTTGGCAGTTATCAAAGCTAGCCACACAATCGTTTGTATAGAGGATGTAAAGTAGAGGTGAGCTTACACACCCTTGTGGGCATCCGTTTGAAAGAGTTTTTACTGATGATATATTTGAGCCTACTCTGACATGTTGGGGGCGATCGATGAGAAAGTTGTTATACCAGTTGATGAGGTAATGGGGAAGGTTTAGAGCATGCAGTTTACTAATTAATATGTTGGTTTTCATGGCATTAAAGGCAGACGAAAAATCGACGTATAGGATTCGGCAGTAGTTGGCGGGTGAAACATCCAAGTGATTTGATATTGAATGCATCACTGTGAGGAGTGCGTCTTCCACACTAAGATTTTGTTGGTAGGCAAACTGATATGGATCAAGTATGTGTTGGTCATATATAAATTGCAACAGCTCTCTTTTCAGAATCTTTTCCAGACATTTCATAATAATTGATGTTAAAGCAACAGGTCTATAATCATTCAGCTGAGTTGGTGGATTCTTTTTGGGTACTGGAATTATAGTCGATGTTTTCCATATAATTGGGATTTTCTGTTCATCTATTGAACGTTGGAAAATAGGCAAGAAAGGGACAGCTAGTTGGTTGTTACAGTTTGAAATGAGTTCCCCACTAAGTCCATCTGGACCTGGTGCTTTTTTCTTTTTACATAATTTAAGAACATTGATGACCGCCTCTTCTTCGCTATAACCCTTCTTCACTATAACCCTTCTTCTGTCCAGAGGTAAACATTTAATAACACAGGCATTTCCGAACAGGTTTCTTGGCATGCGGTTATCATCTTCAAAGGTTGGCGGATGAGAGATGCGGCTTTCTTGAAGTGGACTGACGTCAGAGTAGATTGAAGAATCATGAAATTCCTGATATCTGCAACAGTTCTGATTTTCTACTGATTCGTAGTTAACATGGAACAATGCACTAGAAACTTTACAACCTTATTGGTCGTTAACATGGAACAATACACTAGAAACTTGTACAACTTTATTTGTCGTTAACATGGAACAATACACTAGAAACTTGTACAACCTTATTAGTCGTTAACATGGAATAATACACTATAACCCTGTACCACCTTATTGGTCGTTAACATGGAATAATACACTAGAAACTTGTACAACCTTATTGGTCGTTAACATGGAACAATACACTAGAAACTTGTACAACCTTATTGGTCGTTAACATGGAATAATACACTAGAAACTTGTACAAGCTTATTGGTAGTTAACATGGAACAATGCACTAGAAACGTCTACAACCTTATTGGTCATTAACATGGAACAATACACTAGAAACTTGTACAACCTTATTTGTCGTTAACATGGAACAATACACTAGAAACTTGTACAACCTTATTAGTCGTTAACATGGAATAATACACTAGAAACCTGTACCACCATATGGGTCGTTAACATGGAATAATACACTAGAAACTTGTACAACCTTATTGGTAGTTAACATGGAACAATACACTAGAAACTTGTACAACCTTATTGGTAGTTGACATGGAACAATACACTAGAAACTTGTACAACCTTATTGGTCGTTAACATGGAACAATACACTAGAAACTTGTACAATCTTATTGGTCGTTAACATGGAACAATACACTAGAAACTTGTACAACCTTGTTGGTCGTTAACATGGAATAATACACTAGAAACTTGTGCAACCTTATTGGTCGTTAACATGGAACAATACACTAGAAACTTGTGCAACCTTATTGGTCGTTAACATGGAACAATACACTAGAAACTTGTACAACCTTATTGGTCGTTAACATGGAACAATACACTAGAAAAT
>NC_088374.1:1452338-1457338 GCF_034508935.2 Berghia stephanieae | reverse complement strand
ATGTGCTGTGTCATTTTGAACCCCGGGTGGTAATGTTAGTGAGTAGTGCACATGCATTTTGTGAAATGTAAACCCCTGGTCAAGCCTGATAGTCATCCCAACATAATTCACATTGTATAACACGGTTACTGTAAACCATCCATTTGTTCACTCATCCCAGACCCTTCGTGTTTTATATACCGTAAAGGTGAATAATCCTAAAGTATGGCACTATAACCAATGACAAAAAATCGGTTTAATGTCACTAATAATTAAGCGTTCAATTAAAATCTATCATAAGATTGTGAAGAAATTCACGTCAAAACATGTGGAACGGACTATAGACATACCAATCTAGAGTAAAAACCCATGAAGTTTGCTATATTTACTCATCACTATCATTGTTTACATTATGCCAACTGTCCGAGAGGCGTGGTTATCTAGGTGTCAATCGGAAATACGAACATGATCGTCTTAATAGATAAAGCAGGCATCGATGTCACTCAACAGTTTGTTGTTACATTTTCTAGTTCACCTTTCTTTAAAAGTAATTTTCACAATATTCTTCAAATCAGAATATAGATAGAATGACATTAACGTCACCAATGTCTTTGTTTTGTTATTTTGTGAGTAGTTCTCACCAAACCGTGTTAACTAGACAATAAACGTTCACGATTACCCATACATTTGAGGATCAGTACGCTTTCTCCGAAAGAGACAATCCTGTTAACGGTTATGTACTCATTTTACAACTGAGTACGGTGAGAGAATGTGAGTAAAGAGCCTTTTCCAAGGACTCAACTATGTGTCGAGCGAGGCTAGAAATCAAGACCACCCGATCATACCACAAGACCAGAGAGCCGCATTTAGAGAAATTGTGAAAACATAATTATCTTCTTGTAGGAAAATTATTTCTTTGTTGAAACAGAGGAGAAATAAATAATTATGGGAAATACAAACACAAAAGAAAAAATACAATATGTATTAAAGTTTTATCAGTTTTGTTATAATGAAATGCTGCTGCTCGAAGCTCGAAGAAATAAATAACAATGTTAAAATTGATTGTTATCTTTAATGTGATTACAATGATAAAATTGATTGTTATCTTCAATGTGATTACAATGATAAAATTGATTGTTATCTTCAATGTGATTACAATGTTAAAATTGATTGTTATCTTTAATGTGATTACAATGTTAAAATTGATTGTAAGCTTCAATGTGATTACAATGATAAAATTGATTGTAAACTTCAATGTGATTACAATGATAAAATTGATTGTTATCTTCAATGTGATTACAATGTTAAAATTGATTGTTATCTTCAATGTGATTACAATGTTAAAATTGATTGTAAGCTTCAATGTGATTACAATGATAAAATTGATTGTAAGCTTCAATGTGATTACAATGATAAAATTGATTGTAAGCTTCAATGTGATTACAATGTTAAAATTGATTGTAAGCTTCAATGTGATTACAATGATACAATTGATTGTTATCTTCAATGTGATTACAATGTTAAAATTGATTGTAATCTTCAATGTGATTACAATGTTAAAATTGATTGTTATCTTCAATGTGATTACAATGTTAAAATTGATTGTTATCTTCAATGTGATTACAATGTTAAAATTGATTGTTATCTTCAATGTGATTACAATGTTAAAATTGATTGTTATCTTCAATGTGATTACAATGTTAAAATTGATTGTAATCTTCAATGTGATTACAATGATAAAATTGATTGTTATCTTCAATGTGATTACAATGTTAAAATTGATTGTAAGCTTCAATGTGATTACAATGATAAAATTGATTGTAATCTTCAATGTAATTACAATGTTAAAATTGATTGTTATCTTCAATGTGATTACAATGTTAAAATTGATTGTTATCTTCAATGTGACTACTGTGTTAAAATTGATTGTAAGCTTCAATGTGATTACAATGTTAAAATTGATTGTTATCTTCAATGTGATTACAATGATAAAATTGATTGTTATCTTCAATGTGATTACAATGTTAAAATTGATTGTTATCTTCAATGTGATTACAATGTTAAAATTGATTGTTATCTTCAATGTGATTACAATGTTAAAATTGATTGTTATCTTCAATGTGACTACAATGTTAAAATTGATTGTTATCTTCAATGTGATTACAATGTTAAAATTGATTGTTATCTTCAATGTGATTACAATGTTAAAATTGATTGTTATCTTCAATGTGATTACAATGTTAAAATTGATTGTAATCTACAATGTGATTACAATGTTAAAATTGATTGTTATCTTCAATGTGATTACAGTGTTAAAATTGATTGTAATCTTCAATGTGATTACAATGTTAAAATTGATTGTAGACTTCAATGTGATTACAATGATAAAATTGATTGTAAACTTCAATGTGGTTAGAATGATAAAATTGATTGTTATCTTCAATGTGATTACAATGTTAAAATTGATTGTTATCTTCAATGTGATTACAATGTTAAAATTGATTGTAAGCTTCAATGTGATTACAATGATAAAATTGATTGTAAGCTTCAATGTGATTGCAATGATAAAATTGATTGTAAGCTTCAATGTGATTACAATGTTAAAATTGATTGTAAGCTTCAATGTGATTACAATGATAAAATTGATTGTTATCTTCAATGTGATTACAATGTTAAAATTGATTGTAATCTTCAATGTGATTACAATGTTAAAATTGATTGTTATCTTCAATGTGATTACAATGATAAAATTGATTATTATCTTCAATGTGATTACAATGTTAAAATTGATTGTAATCTTCAATGTGATTACAATGTTAAAATTGATTGTAATCTTCAATGTGATTACAATGTTAAAATTGATTGTTATCTTCAATGTGATTACAATGTTAAAATTGATTGTAATCTTCAATGTGACTACTGTGTTAAAATTGATTGTAATCTTCAATGTGACTACTGTGTTAAAATTGATTGTAATCTTCAATGTGACTACTGTGTTAAAATTGATTGTAATCTTCAATGTGACTACTGTGTTAAAATTGATTGTAATCTTCAATGTGACTACTGTGTTAAAATTGATTGTAATCTTCAATGTGATTACAATGATAAAATTGATTGTAAGCTTCAATGTGATTACAATGTTAAAATTGATTGTAAGCTTCAATGTGATTACAATGTTAAAATTGATTGTAATCTTCAATGTGATTACAATGTTAAAATTGATTGTAATCTTCAATGTGATTACAATGTTAAAATTGATTGTAAGCTTCAATGTGATTACAATGTTAAAATTGATTGTAAGCTTCAATGTGATTACAATGATAAAATTGATTGTAATCTTCAATGTGACTACAATGTTAAAATTGATTGTTATCTTCAATGTGATTACAATGTTAAAATTGATTGTTATCTTCAATGTGATTACAATGTTAAAATTGATTGTAATCTACAATGTGATTACAATGTTAAAATTGATTGTAATCTTCAATGTGATTACAATGTTAAAATTGATTGTAATCTTCAATGTGATTACAATGTTAAAATTGATTGTTATCTTCAATGTGATTACAATGATAAAATTGATTGTAATCTTCAATGTGATTACAATGTTAAAATTGATTGTTATCTTCAATGTGATTACAATGTTAAAATTGATTGTAAGCTTCAATGTGATTACAATGTTAAAATTGATTGTAAGCTTCAATGTGATTACAATGTTAAAATTGATTGTAAGCTTCAATGTGATTACCGATAACAGACAATGTGGACGTTTCAGGTTTCGCCTTTATCAAAAAAAAAACAGGATGAATGAAGGACTACAGACTTCGCAAAGTCCCAGGTTTGAGAGTTGTTTTTTTTCTCTTTTGTCACGATGGCGTAATTTAAATCGATCATATTTGAAGGCCGAGTTTTCTGGCCAAATCTTAAAATTTGTATTTTCCAGAGTACGTCATCATATTGTTATTGGTGTGAGAAATGTTCGTGTCAATAGACAGATTGCGCGTCAGGCCGATTAGAGATAGACGACGATTGGGATTGTTTGGAAGCTTTAACCTTTTGCCCACTAGTCATTATGATATCGGAAATGCTATCGCCGTCTACATCTACGCCAGAATAGAAATAGAGGGTGGAGCCTGCCATGATATAACATTTTATGGAGCCCTAATTTCATCATATCAGTTTTGTCCACTGACAGGTGGGTGGGTATCGCTTTCCAGAACTTATGTCCTTATATGAAATCCTGAGTTTTTGACCAATCAACGATTTCTCTTTTGATAGCTCTCTTGTCAACATGAGACAGGTCAGCCCTTGATTTATGTACAGACATCACAGGCGGTATATGTTGTGTAACTTCAAAGACCACGGTTGACCGAAAGCGATGAATAGAAACCCTACTATGGCGTGGAGAACGAGGTCTTGTATGTATAGTTACGTCATATCTCAACGCTCGTGAATTCTTAGTAAAGCTGGATTCACAATCAAAACACGAAATCTGTGTTTTAAACTCTTGAATCAGTCGAGTTACATCAGTGCGTTAGTCTCATTGAGAAACGAAAAACGATATATAAATCAAGAACATCGACCGGAAAATAAGGAAATTATCATAAAATTATAAAATTTGAGAAAGCTGTTTTCAAAATCAAATCTATTACAAAAAAGGTTATATCTCGACCGATTTTTATGAGACACAGACAATTTTTCTCCAATTTTCAAGCTGATTCCAACAATGAGGTTTTCAAATTTATCGCGATAAGATTATTTGTCATTTTTTTTAAAAATACCCAATTGACTGCTCAGGAAATGAATACGTAATCCTTGGCGGTTAGCGAGTAGGTGTACTTTTTTGTAATAGATTTGATTTTGAAAAAAAAGCTTTCTCAAATTTTATAATTTTATGATAATTTCCTTATTTTCCGGTCGATGTTCTTGATTTATATATCGTTTTTCATTTCTCAATGAGACGAACGCACTGATGTAACTCGATTGATTCAAGAGTTTAAAACACAGATTTCGTGTTTTGA
>NC_088374.1:1439838-1447338 GCF_034508935.2 Berghia stephanieae | reverse complement strand
GATGAAAATACAGGTGGTCGTAATGACAAATTTCACCATTTCTGCTTCCTTTGAAGATAATTGTTTATTGTCTATCGCTGTTTCATTTCCGGTGGAAGTCGCCACAACAGTATGACTTTTCCGCCATTGATGTAGCGTGTTAAATCTGTGAATCATGACGAGAGTGGCTATAGTTACAACGAGGATGGCAATTGAACACAGAATAGTAGTAGATACCATTGTGTTGTAGTATGAATAACGTGCTGCTAGCTTGGATTCTATTACAACTGGTATGGTCATATTAGATTCTGGATCAACACTCCAGACTATTCTTGTGCATGTAACATAGATTAATTGACTCGTAGTGAAAGCGATATAAACTAATACCAAAATACAGATAGTTGTTTTTGGTCTGAAGATTGACTTCACCTTCAACGGAATTAAAACACACAGACATTTTTCAATCGATAAATAAACGGTGGTCCAGATACTACTGTTGTAAAACGCTGGAAAAAGAAATGCAGAATAAGTAAAATAGGTATGGCATGTAACGTCTTGTCGCCCCGATCCAAGAATTCTGACGAAATAGCAAAGTTGAAGGACGATCATCATGAAACAACTGAAGAAATCGAATACAGACAAGAATAGAAAAGCGATATTTGTGCTGCTGGAGATGAAGCCTTGGTGAATGAAGACCCGGATGTTGATAGAGTTGGTGAAAATCCCAATAAAGGAGAAACAAAATTGTACCAATCGTAATCCTGCTGATATAGAATTATAAACATTGTCGCTAATCAATTGCTGATCCTCTGATCCAATATCGATATAGTTAAATGTTAAATTCAAAACCATTTCGTTAAGTTTTTATTATTTACCACTATTGATAAAATAATCGATATTACGTCCTGGATACTCGAATAAACTACGTTGACACCTATAGCACTAAACGACAAAACAAAATTGGATAAAAATTATACGATTCATTCATAAGCTTTGCAGTGAGGGCACGTTGTCTATTACAATATATAAACACACAATTTTTATCCTAACTTGAATCCACATTTTTTAACAACCTTTTGTTAAACATTGCATTGCGTTATAATTTTTTTTTTGGTTGACCCAGAATTGTTCACGAATACCAACATGATTTGTGAGATGAAATAGTTTGCCATGAATTAGTACTGTAACCATTTCACGCTGCTGCTCTGGCATTAGAAAATAATACAACATATGGCGTGATGTGATATTCCTATTACTTGGTAACAGGCATCGCCATCGCCTTCGTAAACGAAAGGCCTGATACTGACAAGAATATTGCGTCACAAAAAAGACTACTATCACGAAAAGGACAGTAAAGCGTGAATTGTTACAAATGCTCATGGAATCAAATGATGCCATTGGTCGAGCTATTTATTACAACTCACCATGTCTTTTTCCTCATGATCTTCGTCCCCCGTTTTATGACAAATATTTTGGGATAGGGTCAGGCTATGAGCTTACAAAGGCTACGACTTCACGGTTAACCCAAAATCATGAAAAGATGAAGGAGCAAAGGCAATAACCGGAAGTCTACTGACCTGAGATATTAAAAACCCCAAACCACTAACGAAAACACCAACGTGTACATAAATGCAAGTCTGACAATCAAACCCACTTATGTTCAACATTGTTGTAATGGACGATATTTTACGCCATTTTTTGAAATGTCCATCACAACAATGAGGTCATATACAATTGGGTTGTCAGACCTGCAAATAAGTGCTCGTAGAACAAAACAAATATCTGTAAATTTGAATCTAGTGCAAAGTTGTTAAATAAATTAACGGCTAGATTTCCATGTGTTTGTGAAGACCAACTGTATATCAAATATTTAATTATACTTTAACTTTGATATTGTATTAAAACAGAAATAAAATAATGAAATAAACTTATCCTTGTATATTTGTTTCTTTAAATTGCGTCATCACTATTTAAACAAATACTACGGAAAGGATAGTTGTTATGATGTTTTTCCACTTTCATGTTTGTTGTCATCAAATTGTGTGATTTATTTACGAAAGCCTAAAATTGAATAAACTTTGAACTATGATACGAAAAATTGTGATGCCAAATAAAAGTTTAAACTTTAAAAAACTTATCAATCGTCGGGACTTTTAAAAATAAATATTTAGAAATCAAACGTGTACAATTTGGATACGCCTCACTAAAAGCCGTCCTGGAATGCGTGGAAACACGAATGTAGAAAAAAACGTTAATAGAAGCATTGATGACAATAAACGGAAAGCGGATATGGTATCCTAGAACAAGTAGATTTTGGTTGATTCCCGGCACACTCGCTCCTGGAATGACGAGTATGATGGTTGAAGGAACGCGAGAAAAATATAAACAAACAACAAAAATGAAAGTGGTAGTCACCACAGACTTTATGATCTCGGCGTCTTTGGTTGACATCCGTGTATTTCCTCACGCATCGTCTTGTCCATAGGATGACGTCACGAGTGTGATAGTCTAACGCCATTTGTGAAAGGTGTTGAGTTTGATTATCATGACGATTGTAGCAATAATAATAATAATAATAATAATAATAATAAAAATAATAATAATAATATATATAATAATAATAATAATAATAATAATAATAATAATAATTATAATACTGAATTTTAATTTCATCACTGGGTGATGCTCAATGCGCGAATCAATAATACAGTGACATTATTATACAAATGAAACATTATACATACTACATCAACATAATATTATCATTATACAACAATGTAATAACTAAACATAAAGTGATTAATACAAGATATGTTATAATGCATCCACATGCTTTGTCAAATACGGAAATAATATAAAACAATGATATAATAACGTAAACTAAATAACATTCATATTGGGGTCAAATTACAAAGATGCATTAATCAAGATGTGTTTTAACAAAGAGATGGTGTTTTAACTTTGATTTAAATATTGATAAGGACTGCACTTCTCTCATTCTTTTAGGAAGAGAGTTCCAAATGGAAGGTCCGACGATCTGCCGCCGTAAAATTTATATTTATATTTATTTGTAACAATTAATTTTGTAGAATCTAGTGGAGAACGTAGACTCCTCGTTGGCTTATAAGTTTCTAAAAATTCAGTAATATATAATGGTGCTTGATCATTAAGGCACTTATAGCACAATACTGCTAGTTTGAATTCGATTCTCACTTTAACTGGTAACCATTGCAGCTCATACAAAAGTGGCAACGAGTAGGATGTTCTCTTCTTTCTTACAATCAATTTAGCAGCCGCATTCTGGATACTTTGAAAACGTGATATTTTTCGTTGCTTACATTCGAGATTAACGAGTTACAGTAATCTATTTTAGATAGTATGAAAGATGTTATTAGTTTCCATTTTACTTCTCTTGTTAGGAAAGGTCTAACTGACGCAATTCTTTTAAGCCTATTGTCAAACTTCTACATAGAGAATCAAACTGTGCCTGCATAGTCATATGTTGATCTAGCATTACCCCGAGGTTTTTCACACACGTTGGGAGGTTAATTGTGCACCCATTTATATTTAGAGTAAACTTCAGAAAATCATCTTTCAAAACACTTTTTCTACCACACACCATCGCCTCTGTCTTTTCATTTTTCAGCTTTAACTTTTTAATTTCCATTCAGCATTTAACATCTCTAATACAGTCTTCAACACGGGTGATTAATGATGGGATATTACTAAGGATATCGTTTGCATAGATCTTAGTGTCATCAGCTTAGAAATGATACATTATTTTATTTTTAACAAAAATATCCGAAAAAGGTTGAGTATAAAGAGTAAAAATAACAGGACCAAGGACAGACCCCTGCGGAACGCCGTAGTTTAGAGGAAATGTTTCTGATACTGCTCCATCGATCAGAACCGACTAAGATCTTGATGTTAGGTATGCTTTAAACCAACTAAGCGCAGTGTCTCTTATTCCAAAAGTAATTTCTAATCGTTTAATAAGTATCTCGTGATCAATGGTGTCAAATGCAGCCGAAAGGTCCAACATAGTCAATAAACAGACATGATTTTTGTCAATACTATTAAGAATATCAGTGCATACTTTTAATAGGGCAGTTTCAGTGCTATGATGTGATTTATAGGCAGATTGGAAATTTTCACTTAAATTATTTAGATGGATATGATACAAAAGTCTTTTAAACACAATGCGTTCAAGCACTTTGGATAGATATGGAAGGTTGGAGACAGGTCTGTAATTTTTTAGTTCGTTTACATTTAGATCGGACTTCTTTAATAGTGGTTTAACAATGGCACGTTTAAACGAGTTGGGGACACTACCTGAGACCAACGAATTATTTATATGTTCAGTTATTGTTGGTAACAGTTCTTCAATACAAGTCTTAAGAATACTAGTTGGGATGGGGTCTACTAAGTCACAATATTTTGATGGTCTATCTAAAATGGCTGACTTCACTTCATCCTCAGTGGCTGGATCGAAAACATGTAATGGCGTTCCATGGAATGGTCCAAAGCTCGGTGACGATGATGATGATGTATTGTCTAAGTTTTCCCTAATGTATTTTATCTTGTCGTGGAAATAGTTGGCAAAATTTGAGCTAGTTCGGTGTTATTTCTAGACGCTGGAAGGGTGTGGATTTCTTACTGCCAAGAAGGTCGTTTGCGGTGGAAAAAGTTCTTTGCAAAATGTAATGCTTTGAAATCTTTCGTTGTCGTGGGCCTTTTTTTCGCATGTGATTGCGTTATAAAGAGCCGACTTAGCTGCTTTGTAGATATCCTTAAATACCGTTAGATCACTCTTTCGCCATTTCCTTCCAGCCTGTCTCTTTTTTTCTCTTTAATTCATTTAGCTCGGAATTGAACCATCGCGAGTGTGGTCGATTCGATACGACCCGACGTTGTGGCGGTGCCTCACGGTCAATAATAGATCGCAATAATTTGTTGAAGTCGTTTATATTTTTAACCTCATTTATGACGTCACGAATGCTATCTTGTAAACCACTGATATCAATTTGTCTATAATTCCTTGTTGTTATGTTTCGTTTCGGGAGATCAACTTTCTTTAATGCGATATCCACAAATAAAGCTTTGTGATCGGATATCGCTAGGTCAACAACTTCGGTCTTTCTTATTCTATTACTTGACACAGGGGAGATGACCCAATCAATGATGTTGCCGGCCTGGTGTGTTGTCTCGGTGATGTGCTGGTGTAAATCGTTGTCGTGTAGGATTTTCTTGATTTTGGTGACTGTCGGAGAAGTGGAATTAAAATGTATGTTGAAATCTCCAATAAAAATATATGGTGAACTTTTAAGGTTGAAGTCTAAGATATCATTTTGAAATTCATCTACATAGATAGTGATGATGGAGAAAGTGCAGAGTCGGATTGGAAGGAAAGGCATGCAGATTCGTAGTTTTCTCTTGTAAGAGGAGTGAAAGTGGTGTTGGTGATAGCAAGACTATAAATAAAGGCAATACCACCCCCTTTTCTCCCAGGTCGTGGTAGCGATTTCCAGGTATTCGTATTGGGACAGGCGGTGGTAATGTAGTGGTCATCCTGTTTATCCTAAAGCCAGGTTTCCGTAATGCACAATTGAAGCTATGACTAGTGAAAGGATAATACATTGTTGAAATAAATATAGATATACCGCTTGGCAAAATTTGATTCAACAAAATATAGAATTGTCTCAATTGAAACTGGGTCAAATATCCAAGTTATTTTAGTTGTTGACAAGTATAGCACGTGGTGAAAAGTGGATAAGAATAAACCAATGGCGACAACACTAAACTTTGGTCTCAGCAGATATATTTTTTTTTATTTTGAAAGGAATTTCCACGCAGACTTCTCTCTTTAGATAGATAGACTGTCGTCCACGTTATGCTGATATAAAACGCTGAGTATAGAATTCAGGTGTAAGCGTTGTATTGTTTACATATAATACCTTGCACAGTACTTCCGATAACTTGGACGAGAAAGCAAAGGTGTAGAGGAATCATTATCAGACAACTGAAGAAACCAAATACTGAAAGGGAGAGGAATGCTATATTTGTACTGGTAGTTGTCACCCCTTGTTTTATAAAGATGCGTATGTTGATGGTTTTGCTCATGACTCCAAGAAACGAGAAAGACATCTGTAAGAAGGCAATTGCCTTCGTCACAACCCAAAACACGTTGTCATCTTTAAGCTTTTGATCTCCAAGCTCAATGATTTTGTTATTTAAAGTCAAATCAGACATCGTTTCGATATTGTTCAACTGAAAAAGACGTGTTGGTGTGTTAGTTGGAAAGGCTACATTATGTGACAATTATGAAGAAAATAGTGACATCACAAATACTGGCTTTTTATGAATTGAAATATATATATATATATATATATATATATATATATATATATATATATATATATATATATATATATTATAAGTTATAACCTATATACATATATATATATATATATATATATATATATATATATATATATATATATATATATATATGGAGAGAGAGAGAGAGAGAGAGAAGCGATAAAGAGAGAGAGAGAAGAGAGAGAGAGAGAGAGAGAGAGAGAGAGAGAGAGAGAGAGAGAGAGAGAGATAGCGCTTCCCAACGTCATATGTCCGATCATGATCCCACAAACGCAGGTACCAATTTACGTACTACTCTCAAGAGAGAACGTCAGATAAAGTAGACGCCGCTTTGTACCTTATATGTTCTTATAATAAATTATGTAATGTGTGAAGAAAATATCAGAAAATGTAGTCATTTTGATTCAAAATGTAAAATTAAGAGTAGTAAATAAGATTTAAAAATGCAAATCAAATTGACACATAATATAAAGTTAGATCTTTATTTGTAAAATGTTAACATGGTCCTAAAATGATAAATCAACATGCGTTTATAGTCCAAAGGTAACATAAAACTTTTTATAGAAGAAGAGGGTTAATTCTTTATAATACGATAGTCAGATAAATGGATCGTTTAGGTAAATGAATGGAGAATCGCTTATTTAGCTTTAGATATATATCGTCTTTTATCAACAGGCAACCATCTATCTTAATTGTTATACAGAATTTTTGTGTGGAAATAACCATAGATCAAGACGAATCTGTTCAGCCATCAGCGTTGCCTAGTCTGGTTTGGAGGCAAAATTATTGTGACTCCCTAAGCAAAATGTCAAAATAAGGACCGAGTATTAAAAACTAACACAAAAGTCAAGCTTTATACAAGCCAAGTAAAGTCTATATTAATTGACAACTGCAGTATCAGAGCATTTAAAACCAACATAAAGATCAATCTTTATACAAGCCTGGTAAAGTCTATATTATTTGACAACTGCAGTATCAGAGAATTGACTCAAAACAAAGAGAATAGACTTTCACAGGAAACAACTCAGAGACGTCCTCGTAGCATCCAATGCCCAACGTAACACAAATCATCATTGAAGAACTCTGCAACAAGTGCAAAGAAAGACAACTCTATGCACATTTTAGAGGAGCGATGAGACTAAA
>NC_088374.1:1427338-1434838 GCF_034508935.2 Berghia stephanieae | reverse complement strand
GGTGTATACATGGACACAATATCACATACATTGGTCTATACATGGATACATTATCACATACGTTGGAGTATACGTGAGACATTATCACATACGTTGGAGTATACGTGAGACATTATCACATACTTTGGTGTATACGTGAGACATTATCACATACTTTGGTGTATACGTGGAGACCCTATCACATACTTTGGTGTATACGTGGAGACATTATCACATACTTTGGTGTATACGTGGAGAGATTATCACATACTTTGGTGTATACGTGGAGACAATATCACATACTTTGGTGTATCCCTGGAAACATGTTCAGAGACGTGTTTGCCAATTTGATTCACGTCTGGACATGCTTCTAGAAAGTACGCTTAAGTAATGCCTCACAATATGCTTCCAAAGTCATGATGTCACTTCTATCGTAATGACGCATAAGGACTTAGTAACTGGATCTAAACTATCAGAACAATGGCGTCCAAAATGAATATTTATCCGACGATCATGAAGAATGAAAAGTACTGATTTTCTTTGTTTCGAACCAAGCTTCTCGTTGTTGGGCAGACGTGATATCAGACTATTTAATCCAATTGATATATCTGGAGAGTTGGAGACAACTGTTGGAAAGGAAGGGATTAAGGGAAAGCAGATCGAAGACCAAGTATTTGTTCATCTGACAGCAGAGAGCAGAACCACCAATAAGATAGGAGAAAAGGATGTGCCAGAGACAAACCAAATCAAATACTTAGGAGATGGGGGCAATTAGATGGAGGATACATGCAGGCTGGAAAGGTTGGTTCTAAGGAGTGTTTCATAGCCACCTTCAAGTTTAGTTACTAGACAGTAGAGGACGATGTGATCGTTGGTTTCTGGAGCTGCCTGACATTTCCGGTAGGCATCATCGTTCCCAAATTTCCATCTGTACAGGTAAAAGTAGTCCATCAGAGTCATTGGGTCCATTCAAACTGAATCTATGCGTAGCCATCGTTAAGTAGCCTTACACTGACACTGAAACCCAAACATACTGGCATTTTGACGTCATTATTTGGTCAGTGTCAGGCCGTAGCCATCGTTAAGTAGCCTTACACTGACACTGGAACCCAAACATACTGGCATTTTGACGTCATTATTTGGTCAGTGTCAGGCCGTAGCCATCGTTAAGTAGCCTTACACTGACACTGGAACCCAAACATACTGGCATTTTGACGTCATTATTTGGTCAGTGTCAGGCCGTAGCCATCGTTAAGTAGCCTTACACTGACACTGGAACCCAAACATACTGGCATTTTGACGTCATTATTTGGTCAGTGTCAGGCCGTAGCCATCGTTAAGTAGCCTTACACTGACACTGGAACCCAAACATACTGGCATTTTGACGTCATTATTTGGTCAGTGTCAGGCCGTAGCCATCGTTAAGTAGCCTTACACTGACACTGGAACCCAAACATACTGGCATTTTGACGTCATTATTTGGTCAGTGTCAGGCCGTAGCCATCGTTAAGTAGCCTTACACTGACACTGGAACCCAAACATACTGGCATTTTGACGTCATTATTTGGTCAGTGTCAGGCCGTAGCCATCGTTAAGTAGCCTTACACTGACACTGGAACCCAAACATACTGGCATTTTGACGTCATTATTTGGTCAGTGTCAGGCCGTAGCCATCGTTAAGTAGCCTTACACTGACACTGGAACCCAAACATACTGGCATTTTGACGTCATTATTTGGTCAGTGTCAGGCCGTAGCCATCGTTAAGTAGCCTTACACTGACACTGAAACCCAAACATACTGGCATTTTGACGTCATTATTTGGTCAGTGTCAGGCCGTAGCCATCGTTAAGTAGCCTAACACTGACATTGAAACCCAAACATACTGGCATTTTGACGTCATTATTTGGTCAGTGTCAGGCCGTAGCCATCGTTAAGTAGCCTAACACTGACATTGAAACCCAAACATACTTGCATGTTGACGTCATTATTTGGTCAGTGTCAGGCCGTAGCCATCGTTAAGTAGCCTAACACTGACACTGAAACCCAAACATACTGGCATTTTGACGTCATTATTTGGTCAGTGTCAGGCCGTAGCCATCGTTAAGTAGCCTAACACTGACACTGAAACCCAAACATACTGGCATTTTGACGTCATTATTTGGTCAGTGTCAGGCCGTAGCCATCGTTAAGTAGCCTTACACTGACACTGAAACCCAAACATACTGGCATTTTGACGTCATTATTTGGTCAGTGTCAGGCTCTAAACATTGTTAAGTTATAGCCTTACACTGAAACCCAAAAAGACTAGCATTTTGACGTCATTATTTGGTCAGTGTCAGGCCGTAAACCATTGTTAAGTTATAGCCTGACACTGAAACCCAAAAAGACTGGCATTTTGACGTCACTATTTGGTCAGTGTCAGGCCGTAACCATTGTGAAGTTATAGCCTGACACTGAAACTCAAAAAAACTTGCATTTTGACGTCATTTTGTGTTGTTGTTTTTTTCACCGTTTAGTGAGTTGTCGTTAGTAGTGCTCGTGGAAACAAGTGGCCCCATTGGTTGAACTATTGAATACAATTCACGATTTGTTTGCTTTTGTGGCAAAAGGCTGGCAGTTTAACGTCATTTTTTGGTCAGTGTCGGGCTATAAGGTATCGATGGCCACGCTTACAATGACCAAAAAATGACGTCAAAATGCCAATTTTTGACACAATCGTGAGTTGTATTCAATAGTTGAACCAATGAAAAACTTGTTTCCATGAGCTCTAGTAAAGACAACACACTAGACGCCACAAAACAAAAAAGCTGACGTCAAACCACAAGTCCTAAAGGGTTCTAGCGTGGCCTTAGTAAAGTTTTGGCCTGACAATGACCAAAAATGACGACAAAATGTCAATCTGTTGCCACAAAAGAAAACGAATCGTGCGTTGAATTCAATAGTTCAACCAATGAATTGACTTGTTTCCATGAGCTCTACTAACGACAAATCACTAGAAGATGCAAAACCAAATAATGACGTCAAACTGCCAATCCTTTTGGATGTCAGTGTCAGGCTATAACATAACGATGGCTACGGTTTCAGTGTCAGGCTATAACATAACGATGGCTATGGTTCTAGTGTCAGGCTATAACATAACGATGGCTACGGTTCTAGTATCAGGCTATAACATAACGATGGCTATGGTTCTAGTATCAGGCTATAACATAACGATGGCTACGGTTCTAGTATCAGGCTATAACATAACGATGGCTATGGTTCTAGTATCAGGCTATAACATAACGATGGCTATGGTTCTAGTGTCAGGCTATAACATAACGATGGCTACGGTTCTAGTATCAGGCTATAACATAACGATGGCTATGGTTCTAGTGTCAGGCTATAACATAACGATGGCTATGGTTCTAGTGTCAGGCTATAACATAACGATGGCTATGGTTCTAGTGTCAGGTCATATATTAATCCGCTGGATCCAGTACGGTCAAACCAGCATCGTACAGTTTTACTCCCGTTACCGAAAATGTTCACTATTCTCGAATAGGGTTCAACAGTCATGACGTCACTTCCCTCTTAATGACGCATGATAACTTAATAACTGGTTCTAAACTATCAAAACGATGACGGATACCCTTATGACATAATTCTCCGACGAGCATAAAAGTGATCATGTTTAGACTTTTATACATTCTGATCACATGACATGTGAAAAAGTTCTAGCCAGCATGAAGAATAAAAAGTAAATATTTTCTTTGTTTAGAACCAAGCTGCTGTTGCTGGGCGACGTACCATCAGACATCATCATCATCATGATCGTGATCATCACCACCACCATCATCATCATCATCATCATCATCATCATCATCATCATCATCATCATCATCATCATCATCATCATCATCATCATCATCATCATCATCATCATTATTATTATTCTTATTTCCAACTCAAACTGATTTGATCCGTCCTGTCCAACGTTTCCCGACTTTGAAGCAAAGTGTGATGACCAAAAAAAAAAAATTAAAAAAAAATTAACTAAAATTATAACAAACAGCTGTGTGGCGTCAATTCCGTTCCATCTATATATAGAATGAAGATGACGTCACTCAGGTCTTTGTTATCGCCTTTTGCCACCCATATTCATGAGTAATTCTCACGAAACTGTACTAACCAGACTATAACCATTCATGGTTACACATATTATGTTTTTGTCCGTTACACTTACATAATAATATGGCACTATTGCAAGTGTCTTTGTCAAGGGCATACTATCTATATTTAGAATCTGTATTGAAATCCATATCGTTGATGTTTTAGTAACTTAATATCGGATCAATCAATGGGCGTGGCGTGTCCACCGCCAGCTACACATCAAGGCGTGTCGATCTGTTTCATCTGACATCAACCGGTCGTTCTAACCCTGATGTTGTCATAGAACCCATTCATGGTGTTCTATAAATAGAGGAGAGTGTGTACACATGACAACACTCACAACATTCTACAGTGAATCTAAAATATCAGAAAATTTACGAATAAAAGCACGTTTAGTTATTTTCGCTGATACTATACGGACTTAGGAAGGTTAGTGATATATATATATATATATATATATATATATATATATATATATATATATATATATATATATATATATATATATATATATATATATATATATATATATAAAATGTTTTGTAACGTAATTGTCATATTTTTGCTACCAGTTGTCTAGTGTGTTTTAACTAATGTATTTATGTACTATAAATTATCGGTGAGGGTGGGAATGGGGGGGGGAGTTGGGGGGTGGGGTGATTATTTGTCGTTAGCTGACAAAGAATGTTGAGCCCGAAACGATCTGTGTATGGTATTTTTGAGCTGTCCTATTCGTGTTTGTTTATTCCATTTGCCAGGCTGTAGAGTGGCCAAGACCACAAAGCCTTACATTTAATCTAATACTGTTTTAAAATATTATTTCATTTCATTTACATTATTTACAATCCTGCTTGATAAAATCATTCTCCCGCTATGTGGCTGGTGGTATTACATTCCCTTTCGGATCAAAAAGTCATAGGTTCGAGCCTCGCTCGGTAAATTGTTGAGTCATTGAAAAAGACTCTTTACTCACATTATCTCATCTTACTCAGGTGTAAAATGAGTACTTGGACTTTAACAACGTTATCACAGTCGGGTATGAAATATGTATTATCGCATAACTGTGAACGTGTTGCTGTAGGTTAGGAACCCTTTAAAAAGCGCATTGAGTGTACATTGCGCTATATAAAAGCTATATTTTTTAAATTATAACTTTTAAATAAAATTCTGTAACTTAATATTATTATTCTTATCATGTGTGAACCTGGTGGTCTAGTGGTGTGACTTTTGCCTTACGATCGGAATGCCATGGGTTCGAGCCCCGACCTGAACAGAGCAAAGTCGAGTCCTTTGAAAATGCTCTTTAGTTACATTATCCAGGAGTTAAATGAGTACCTTAACGTTAACACCGTTTTATGTGTACAAAATAAATAGTAACATTATCTAACAGAGATTATGTCTTGTCCAACATGTTTAGTGTTTAAGGTCGCCTTGGGACTCTTAGAAAGCGCTTTGAGCACGTTTATGGATATCGTGTTATATAATAGTTGAAGTATTGATTAACCTATTTGTCTAAATAATCTTTGTAAACCTGATTTCCCCATTTTTATGAATAACATTTATCAATTCAGTTATATTTTCATTTTTTCGATTGGCGGATGTTGGGAGTAATGTATCTAAACACATAGCATCAGTACATAAAATTGCGTTTCTTAATTGTTTTTTTTCATTTATGTATAGGGAATGAGATTAGTGGAAGAGTAGCGTCCCTTGATTGGACGTCGCCCATAGTCTGTGACGTCACCGGCGAAAAAGTTATTAGAGAGATAACGTCATGTTCGTTGTGCGCATGCGTATCTGGCCTCGCGTCCGCGCACAACCAACATGACGTTCTCTCTCTAATAACTTGACGTCACAGACTATGGGTGAGGTCCAATCAAGGGACGCTACTCTTCCGCTAATCTCATTCCCTATACATTTATTTGTTTTGTGATTATGAATTCGCTTGTCTTCTTCAAGTTCTTAAGTTCTTGTTAGGAATATGTAGAAGGAACGAAATTGGCGCCACTCAACTCTTTGACGTGCACTTATTTTCAGGTCTTATAGCCCAAGATATTTTGGGCCCATTGTTGTAATAGAAATCGTTTTTTTTTTAATGACGGAAAAAATTGTCCATTACAGCAAGTTTAACTAGGCCCATAATTACAATTGGGTTTTTGACCTGTGTATATGTACACGTCAATTTGAATCTATCAAGGAACGTGATAATTAATTCCATCCCATTATAATAATTATAATGATATGCATGACTGTTGATGTTGATAATTTATGCAAATGATTATACTATTCAATTCCCAGTTACATCATGATTAGAAATTATCTTAGTACATTAGCATAACACATTTGCATATTGGTATGAATATATTAAAGATATAAATAAACAAACATAAAAATAAAATGCGTTTTAAAAGGGATACCTGACCAACAGCAACATTTAACATTAAGGACTGGACATGACGCCTGTTAGGCGATATTTCAATTTATTGGGACTAAGACAGCGCTGTTAATTGCCGGGAGCTCATTTTAAACCTAAGTGACAGAATGTGGGTAAAGAGGCTTCACCAAGGATTCAAGACGAAAAAGAAGAAGAAGAAGAAGAAGAAGAAGAAGAAGAAGAAGAAGAAGAAGAAGAAGAAGAAGAAGAAGAAGAAGAAGAAGAAGAAGAAGAAGGGTACTTGGCTTAACTTTTATAGGTACGTGGTTCGAATTCCACTTTGGCAGCGTAGAATTACCAAGTCTTTGGAACAGACTTTTAACTCGCATTCTGTAACCACTAGCCTATGGAACCGTAGTGCTTATAGCGTTAAAAGGACAATAGCTAATGCTTGCTACCCTTTGGATAGGACGCTAATCGACCGTAAAGTATTTCCAGCTAGATCAACCGAACAAAGCTACCCAAACCTTGTTGGTGGATAGAGGGCTCGGGATAAAATCTAGACTACACTGGGTATTGACCTTGGTCCCTTTGACTGTAATGCGAGGGCAATCGACTACACTGGGTATTGACCTTGGTCCCTTTGACTGTAATGCGAGGGCGATTCAGACCTCATGCTCAAGGTAAAATTAAATACTACTGGTAACAGTATTGTTTTCTTTGTTAAAGAACATAACATATAAAGCACTTCACAGGCTTTACGTGTCGCCCTATTTGTTCAATTTTTCAGTTCGAATGTTGTGTTTTTTAAAAGTTATTTGACAATAGTAAGTTGATGCTGTTCTTGATGTATGGTTCTAGGTCTGTATGTCTTTAAATATGATACTATTACAGTCGACGTGTGCATAGATGCAGGTCTCACATCCTTTCACGATTGTGGGCCTAGTTTAACATTGTTGTACTGGACAATATTTTGCTTCTTTTTTTTTAGGTTTCC
>NC_088374.1:1422338-1424838 GCF_034508935.2 Berghia stephanieae | reverse complement strand
ATCGTCTCGGCCACAAAAGATGGGAGTGACAATTTGTATTATATATATATATATATATATATATATATATATATATATATATATATATATATATATATATATATAATATATAGTGTGCAAAAATGTGTTCACATTTAATACCCCTTCAAATCATTTAAGTTATATTATATCACTTAAAAGGTTAATTTATTGCATATTCAAAGAATTTTACAATTATACAATAATATAAATAAATAAATACATTTTCGACAATGCAAAATGTACACAGCTTTCCGTTGGGGGCAGCGTGGCTCAGTGGTAAGGTCTTTGCTTCGTACCCAATAGGTACCGAGTTCAATCACCCGCCGCTGCGCTGTATGGCCTTGCGCAGGTCACCGCATTCAAGCTCAATTTGCGGCGCGGCACTGCGACTGACGCCTGGTATATTCCCTTTAAATAGACCCTAGAGACAAATATCCCCTATGGGATGTAGAAAGGGATTTTTCATGTGTCAGAGGCAACTGAACGTCCTCCTTGAATAACCCGATGTTAAACCACGTCCCACATTCAATACCCTGACGTCACATTCCTCTATAAACAGTCTCATCAATAAAGGCTTTTGCTTCTAACCAAAAGTGTCGAGGACTGTCACCGTGGCATAGGATTTGTCCAGGCCAAAGGCACCAGACCCACCAGGTTCACAATTAAACAAAACATGTTGTTATCTGTTGGATAAAGTAAGGATTGCACTGTCGTTTTCTGGGGAAAAAAAGTCCAAATTATTTTAAGATTTGGCCAGAAATCTCGTCTATTAAATGTCGATCGATTTAAATGATCTTCATCTTGGCAAAAAAAAAAAATATCTCGCAAGTCCCAGGTTTCAGAGGTTTTTTGCCAAGGTGAGGATCATTTAAATCGATTCATATTTGAAGGACGGGTTTTCTGGCCAAATTTTAAAAATATATTTTTATCCAGAGTTCGGCAGAACATTTCAACTACAATTCCAGGAAATACCATTTTGTAAAAAGAACGATAAAAAGAACACCCCCCCCACCCCCCGCATAAAATAAACAACAACAAAACAAAACAAAAGCAAATAAAAAATAAATTTTAATCAGTGGACAATGTGCCTCAGGCGTACCGTCTTTGCTTCGTAACCAAAGGGTTCCGAGTTCTAAAACCCGTTGCGAAGAGTGGCCTTGAGTAAGGCAGCTAGCCTTAGCGCACTTTGCTTCGCCACACTGCCGCTCACACCAGGGTTATTCCAGTCTTTCCTTGAAATTGATCTTAAAGAAAAATAATCCCTTTTATTGATGAATAAGGGGAATGCATATTCATAGTCATTATTTATATTTATCTATAATATTGATTATTCAAATGTTGTCGTCGATTCTGTGTTTTCTCAGGTCATAGAGTACAATGTCCCTTTTGGGAAAAAGATACGAGGCATGTCTGTTGTCCGCGCCTATGAACACATCATTGAGGAACCTACGGAAGAGGACTTGGCGTTAGCTCGAGTTATTGGCTGGTGTGTCGAATTGGTAGGTTTGATACACACACAGAAGCTCATTACTCAAGTCAGTGGAAATAAAAATAACAAAAACACATTTTGGATAAAAAAAAGACATTAAATGATATTTTTACCTTTTCGTTTTAGAAATAAATCGACGCTACTGTTGCAAAGTGATGATGATGATGATGATGATGATGATGATGATGATGATGATGATGATTGATGAATGATGATGATGATGATGATGATGATGATTGATGATGATGATGTGATGATGATGATGATGATGATGATGATGGTGATGATATGATGATGATGATGATGAGTGATGATGATGATGATGATGATAATAATAAATAATAATAATATAATAATAATAATAATAATAATAATAATAATATAATAATAATAATAATAATAATAATATATATATAATAATAATAATAATAATAATAATAATAATATATCATATCATCATCATCATATATATAATATCATCATATCATCATCATCATCATTCATCATCATCATCATCATCATCATCATCATCATCATCATTCATCAATCATCATCATCATCATCATCATCATCATCAATCATCATCATCATCATCATCTCATCATCATCATCATCATCATCATCATCATCATCATCAATCGCCATCTTATCATCATCATCATCATCATCATCCTCATTATATCACATACATCATCATCATCATCCATCATCATCATCATCATCATCCATCATTCATCATCATCATCATCATCATCATCATCATCATCATCATCATCATCATCATCATCATAGCCACTACCACCGTCAACTTCAACAAGGCCAGAAACAATACCACCTCCATTCCCCCCAACTCCCACCTCCCCTACCTCCAATCCCCCCAACTCCCACCTCGCCTACCTCCACCCCCTCCCCCCAACTCCCACCTCCCCTACCTCACCCCCTCCTCCAACTCCACCTCCACTACCTACACCCCCTCCCCCAAACTCCCAC
>NC_088374.1:1387338-1407338 GCF_034508935.2 Berghia stephanieae | reverse complement strand
AACTACTCTTTAGTAACTTAGCTGTGTCTGATTGGCGACTGATGCTACAGTGCTGTTATCCGTTATTGGAATTGGAATTTTGAACGTTGAATGTGCTGTTCTACCACCGTGCAATAATTCTGCAGCAATTCCAGATGATGCAACGGGTGTAGCTGAAAGTCCTCGACCTATGATTTCTGCAAGCAGCGTGTTATTATACATAGGTTTTGCCAGTTCCACCAGGGCCATCGATGAAGAAGACAATATACACCCGGTCTTGTTCAGGTACGTCAATTGCTTCCAAAATGGCAGTAAATGCTAACTGTTGGCCATGATTCATCTTCATTTTTCGACTATGAGCAATTTGTCGTTGCTCATTTGGATCCCATACTTGACAGGCAGTTGCGTATGATTCTGTAGGCTCAGGCAGTTGATAATCTTTTAATGATCTATTGTGAATCATAAGAAGCCTGTTAACGTCTTCAAGTGTCTTACTAACGCAAGCTTCAGCAGTCATACTTTCAACATGAGAATAATCTTCAGCTAGCTGGTCTTGAAAAGTATTCCATAAGGAAAAAGGATCTGTTGGCTTGCAAAAGATCAAAATCGTGACAAAAAGCTGTCGGAGTTGACTTGCTGAGGCAACAAATGCTGATTCTGCCATGCAGTTTATCCACTCATCATCGTCCTCCAATAAACCCATAGCAGACGCGGCCTGTCGAAAAGTATGGTCTAATGTTCCTACTTCTGATCTCTTTAGGTCTTCAAATGATTTTGCTCGCCTTACATGCTGCAGCAACAATCTAAGAAAGAAGCGCTCCCCTTCTGCTGGATGGGCGCTGTACATTCTACCGATTGCCAGGCGGTTTCTCTGTGTCTTCTTCCAAATGCACATTCTACTATCCCACGTGTAATGTTCCGGCATATCAGTATACAGTAGAGTATTAGCCTCAGGGTTTATTGCATTCTCCTTAAACCATGCTGTTAGTGTGGTGTCTTTCAGTCTCCTTACAGCTTTTTTCCGCATGCCCTTCTCTGTAAGTTACAGACTGCTGGTTTTCCAAGTGCAAAGCTAAACGTTGGACTGCCGGGTATCGGTCTTGCATGTCAAATTGGAATAATCTCCAGCAAGATTCACTTGCTGAAACATAACGTGCATCAACAAATCTCCTAATTTCATCATCTTTTTCCCCTTGGAATTCTACCATGACTCTATCATGTCCTTTGTACACATACTTATACATGTATTTCACCGCTTTTATGCTGTTGCACACCTCAAGATTGATATGTGCCATATATCTGCTGAGGAGATACGGGTTATATGGGACAACCCATCTATTGTCAAGGGCAATTCCTCTTTTGAAGATTGATTTTCCATCATTACGTCTCTAATACAGGGGATAAGTGGAGTCATTTGTATGTGTCGTCTCACTGAATGATTATGGAAATCTCTTGGAACACTTGCCATCTTTCATGCATGGACTGTTGGGATTAGCCAGGCCACAGGGACCATGCATCATGTGTTTTGAGACTAAATTCTGTAATGTTTTGTTTTGTGGAATTTCTGCACACACCAACCTATCAATATCTTGTGTAGTTATGGGTTTGGCACTGCGATCAAGGATCAGGATGTGAGAATGTGGTAGGCCTCTCTTTTGAAATTCAATGACCTTCTCATATGCTAAGACTTTGCCAAAAAGTTCTTTTTTAATTATCTCTTCCATCAATGCCCCTAATTTCATTTTAAAGACCCTTGCGACTAAATCTGGTCGGTCTGCAGCTGTTTGTCGTGAATGCTGTTCATTTGTTATCTCTGGCCAACATGGATTACAGGTCACAGTAAGTAATAAGTCTGGTTTACCATATCTGCGAACAATTGACATTGCATCTTGGTATAATTGCAGCATGTTTCTTGGACCCCCTGTGAATGAAGATGGTAAAACAATTTTGGTCCCTACTGTAGCTCCATGTGCGTCACCTCGATACACTGCATCCACCAGTCCTTGATACAATTTTGCTCGTAATGACTGTTGATTAAATCGAATGTATTGCAGGCGTTGCTCTTCAACTTTAGCATACTGATCAACACAATATTGTTGCAGGAGACGACCTCCGTGCAAGATTACATTAAAACTATCTCTCTCCATAAGTCGATAAGCATAAAATAATGGTCGACTGACCTGACCGGTTCGCTTTCTGTTGAATTTAATGTTGGGCACCCAACCTTCTTCTCCTTTTGGAAAGAAGAGCACATAATGCAACGGATCAAAGTGAGGATGTGTTTCGCTGATACTCATAATTGACTGTTGGTTTGGATGGTCATCTGATTTGCGGTATAATACAATATCCCTCCGGTGACTACAGTTGATAGGGTTATTTGGGAGTAAAACAGCAAATTCTGAAGCAGTCGGTAAATTATATCTACGGGGATCTTTTGATGAATCTGCTCGCAGCACCATTCTAATATCCTCCCCTTGATCTCCAGCATCTTCAATAGCTGCAGCGGCATGCTTATATAATTCAACAAAGGGACTAACAGTAGCCATAATGTTAGATATAGTTGTCAAAATATCAGTATTAAGACTTCTATTCCAAAAAAACCTATTTTGAATTTCGTGTTCAGTGTCATAAATGTAAAGTTGGGCAAATTTTGGTCTATCATTATCACTGTTGGGTTGAATATGACCTATTCTATGGTAGACGGTACCACTAACTCGGAAACAGTATATCCCAGGAGGCAAGAAATCTTCGTGTACACCCAAGGAGGCGAATGCAAACATAGAATTGTAAGCACGGATGTGTTCTCGAAAATGCTTAGAATTTGTGTCGTTACCCGTGTAAAGACTCTTTATATTATCCGGAAGGGGTTGTAAAGGTGCCAGTGATACTTCCCCGTTGGCACAGCATAGCGAGGTTGATTCACCGTGCCATACATTTGCTGAACAAAAACGACAAACTTTGTTCATGCGTCCTGTGTTGTGTGGTGAGATAAGAGGTATTGTAGTTGTATCCTGTTCTTGATCTGCAGCTGATATAATTTCCACTGTTTGAGCTACAGGAGCAGTTTCTGTATTATTAGTATTAGTGGTAGAAGTAGCGGAAGTAGTAGTCGTAGTAGTATTAGTAGATCTAGTTCTGAATGCAAATTTTAATTGTCGTCGCTGCCATGCTTTATTCGGCATGATTTTGGTTTATCAGTCAGTAGATATCTATATCAATACGTCCCAAATCTTTACTACGCTTTACTTGGGAGGCCTTCCAAAAGCCCCTACAAAGGGAAACAACTTTAATAATATATTTCCTCAACTAACCCAAAGAAAAAATTCAACCTAGTACCTTTAATTAACCCCAATAGGAAAAAAAACACCCTAGCACTTTAATAAGACTTATGACTAACCCTTATATAAAAAAAAATCCTCCGATCTCGAGCTAACCCTAATAGAAAAAATGATGACAAATTGAATAAATAAACGCCTGACAAAAGATCAAAGGTGAAAATACAAATTTAAAGAATACTGGGGATGTAGGAGCTTTCGGAATGACTCCCCTTTACTTAACTTATGGAAAAACAAACACCCTAGCACCTTTAATAACACTTATGACTAACCTCTCGAGCTAACCCTAATAGAAAAAAAACAACTCTCGGACTGCTTTGCACTACCTTTCAATACTTAACAAATCACAATGGCGGCCGAAAATCAAAACAATGGTCAAATAAGGAAATGTTAAACTTTCACAAATCTATCAAGGTTTGTTCTAGAGTTTTTAAAATACTTCTATATAATGACAAACTGAATAGATAAACGCCTGACAAAATATCAACGGTGAAAATACAAATTTAAAGAATACTGGGGATGTAGGAGCTTTCGGAATGTCTCCCTTTTACTTAATTTATGGAAAAACAAACACCCTAGCACTTTTAATAACACTTATGACTAACCTCTCGAGCTAAACCTAATAGAAAAGAAAACAACTCTCGGACTGCAGGTTTGTTCTAGAGTTTTAAAAATACTTCTATATAATGACTAACTGAATAAATAAATGCCTGACAAAATATCAACAGTGAAAATACAAATTTAAAGAATACTGGAATACTCGGAAGATCTCCCCTTTACTTAACTTATGGCAAAACAAACACCCTAGCACCTTTAATAACACTTATGACTAACCACTCGAGCTAACCCTAATAGTAAACAGTAAAAAAAGAATCAAAATGGCGACTGAAATCCGCTAAATCAACAACACAACGGAAGTAATAATAATACTTGATGTCATAAATAGATGACGCAAATTGACAACTTTTTACAGTGACAAAATTAGTTGATTTTGGGAGTCAAGTGTCGTCGTTGGTACATATTTTATGATATCTGTTTGACTCAACGAACTTTCAAACTGACTTTAAATTATAAAAGGAAATCAAGTTATCTGTTTATCTATCTGTAAAAAAAACATTTCTAATTTTCAAATCTTTCAGTAGAGTTGTGCGCCTTATCAATTTTTTTATTGACTCAAATAAACACAATGTTCTCCACAATGCTATATTTTTTAAAGAAAGGATATATATATATATATATAATATATATATATATATATATATATATATATATATATATATATATATATATATATATCGATGGCGTCGCGCGCAAACCGTTTCAGTCCGCGATCGGCATGAAATCGTTTTATTGGCTTAATTCATTCTATACCCTACGATACACCATGTCTATTAATATCTAAGAAAACGCGGAACTCTAAATTGGCGAATTTGACATGTGATCAAACCGTACAAGTCCATTGGGTCTTTAAATTGCCGGTCTCAAAACGTCTATCTCCGTTGTGATTCATTTTTGATTGTTTCAACGTCAGGTGATTGGTCTCAGTTACAATAATGCCTTTTCCTCAACTTGATGAGTTTAAAAATAATCTAAGCCAATAGCATCATTGTTTAAATCATAGACTGGCGCATGTATTTATTTGATCTTTTTAACAATTTATCATTTATCATAACATCCTACTTTCATTTCTTGATATTGATATTGAGAGGTATACTTCAAATGTATTGTTACACTGTTGGCATAATGAAATGCACCCAAGAAAAAAAAAATGATTCTTAAAATTCTCTAAAAGTTATAAAAATACATGGACTGATATTGCTCTAATAGCTGTTGTTCTCTGTCATTATTGAAGATAATTAGCTCACTTGTTTTGTTTTACTTATGTCAACTGCTTAACGTCATGCTGCCTTACAGCCGTGGTAAACGAATGCTTCAACTCGGTTTAGATACTCAGAATCAAGCCAAAAGACGAAAGCCTCTTGAATCACCTGATGTGCAATTGCACAGAGAAAAGCTTGAGCCTTTTCAGGACATTCTGAATCTATCTGTCTCGGAATGGATTGATGTACAATCTGACATGGATATTTCGTTTAGTATTGATGAAGAAATGTTTAACTTTAGTAATATTAGTAGTGGTGAGATGGAGAGTGAAAGCGGTAAAGAAGGTGATGAGATGGACAGTGAGAGGATCAGAAATGATGAGGTGGAGAGAGACAGGGGAAAAGATGATGAGGTGTACAGCGGTATGGTGTAAGATGAGGTGGACAGTAACAGTGGTAGGGCAGCTGGAGGTAGGGTGGAAGATAATGAGGTGGACAATGACCATATTAGGTTGGAAGGTTAAGAGGTGGAAAGTGACCATGGTAAGGTGGAAGGTTAAGATGTAGACAGTGACCACGGAGGGTGGAAAGTGTAGAGGTGGCATTGACCGTGGTAGAGTGGAAAGTGAAGAGGTGGACAGTGAGGAATACGATGAGGTGGACAGAGTAGGATGGAAGGGGATGAAATGGAGTGTGAGGGAACCAAAAGTAGGAAAATCTCGAAGAAATATTTGAACAAACGCTTAACGGAGCAAGGCAAGGCTTATGTTGGCAGAAGATTAGACAATGAGTCAAATAAATCTGTTCAATCATGAAAATAGGCAGTCTCAATGGGGGATCGATGCTCGTGTAAAGCACAGTATCACCAATGCAAGAAGATAAGTGACGAAGACCGAAGCAAGATATTTAATGAGGTGTGGCAGTGGATGAGTTGGGATGAGAGGAATGTGTACAGCGTGTGCTAATTGTTCCTGCACTTAAACCTTCTGCACTGTATACTGAACTAAACTACAGGTGCATAATTAGTACTCAATTTATAATGTAGGGACTGGTGACTGTCTTTCCTGTCTCTGGAACGAGCCAGTGGGGGCATTCACTGCTAATGAGTTTGCGACATGTTTATATGAGTTTCACGAATAAAAAAGATCATTTTGATACAGTGACCGTGATCTCTGATGACCCAACTTATCAAAACTGTAACCGTGTGTTAGCCACAGCTCTGAGATTGTTTTGCATCAAATATGAAAAGATTTTGGTGTAAAAAATCTTGGAGCGGGGTTACACGCAGATGAGGAGGATAGCGAACATGCGACAGTTGAAAGACAACTGTAGAATGCTCACGTCTATTCACCTCTTGATTACGTGCAATTGATAAGGTCAGCAAGAAGGAAGCCACGTACCTATCAAGTAAAGTACTTGAAATTCCAATTCTTCAAATACTTTGAAACATTTGGCACAGAAGAGATTAAAAGTATTAACCCTGGAGCTGGGGAAAAAGTCACAGACATGTGTGCCTTAAAATAGTGTCCTTTTGGGTCAATTCATTTTTAATATAATTTTCCAGAGGATTGGGTAAATCTCAAATTCGGGTGTGGGGATCAGCTCCCTTCCAGTAATAAATAGTTTTTTTAATAAATATTTCAATTGTGAGTTATTATCGGTGACACAATTCACTTTAATAAATCAATCTGAAAATGAATTTAAAGATATTTTGCATTTTTATATCAAGTGTTTCAAGGACGACACTACATGTTCCCATGCTAAATACTTCAACTGGGGTCTCCCTATTGGGTGTTCAAAAGAGGGAGGGGGGGTGGGGGGTTCGCAGCTTCTAAGGACAAGATCATTGTAAAACGTCTATTATTTCCTTTCCATCGTCCAATAGAATAATTTCCTCAAGCACTTTCTTCTATTCTTTAAGCTTCC
Source organism: Berghia stephanieae (assembly GCF_034508935.2). NCBI lineage: Eukaryota > Metazoa > Mollusca > Gastropoda > Nudibranchia > Aeolidiidae > Berghia > Berghia stephanieae. Next base: position 1,400,278 of record NC_088374.1, on the reverse strand, counting down.
TATGAGTGTTAGACGGTAATTTTATAATCTATTGTGTCGACTGACTATTGAGGTAGGGTTTGAGCACATCGGATACGTAAAGTGATAATAAAACACTCCACTTATATAGCGATTATCCACGAATACCCTAACCGCTTCACGATTTACTCCCCCCTGTTGAAAACAGACACAGAACACAATGGAAATGACACAACGTTAGTTAGGCGTCTTACAATTATTCGGACAAAGACGGAGCTGTCCTTATGGCCAGGTACTCATTTACACCTATGTCGAATGGAGTAATATGTGTAACGTGCCTTAATTGAGGACACAGCACCCGGCAAAGACAAACACAAATGGTAACCCATCTGTTCATTCAGCACGTCTGTGGAAGCTTGAACTTCATTTAAGACGAGACTCACTGACCACCGAGCTAGGTTCCACAATTCTAAAAAAAATTGCTTGACTCCCCACCAGTCACTTAGTATTTTAAAGATATAAATCGAAAAACAAAAGTATTGCAAGTTGAAATAACCAGTCTTACAATGTCCATACATATTGCAAGATGTAATAACCCACGCACAATCCATTCAAGTCCCATGCGAAGGACCACAACTCTCGTTCACAAACCGTCTAAGTCAACAACACATCAAACCGTCTAATCAGTGACACTTTGTCGACGTGCAAAACGTACAAGTCCGATAAATAATGAATGCACATTAAAAGAACCACAATTATGGTATCAGTGATTGTATTAAGTCATAATTGGCTTGAATTAGCCTATTAAAATCTGAAATTGATATTTCATTTACCAATTAACGGTTTAATCGCTCTCCTGAAAAACGACCTCTTCTGGACATAGACGGTTTGCGCGCGACGCCAGCGATATATATAAATATATATATATATATATATATATATATATTATATATATATATATATATATATATATATATATATATATAATATATATATATATATAAGTGTTGGTGGGTACTTGTAGGTACGAAAGTGCTCGATAATGGTGGTTAGAGCTAATATATAATGTAAATTTTCACTCACATTTTTTTGGCCGAGACGACTCGTTTCTCAAAAAACGAGAAACGAGTCGTCTCGGCCAAAAAATGTGAGTGAAAATTCACATTATATATATATATATATATATATATATATATATATATATATATATAATATATATATATATATATATATATATATATATTATATATATATATATATATATATATATATAAATATATATATATATCGTTATTGGGTGTTTTTTTTCAAATTATTAATTTTATATTTTGTTGTCATTGTTACAAGTTGTTGTTTTGTATAAACGATGAATGCTTAATATGTATTTTTATAGACAATAAATAAACAAATGTATTCATTCATTTATTCATTCAACAACAACAACAACAACAACAAATATAATCTAAGGTTGTTTTTGTTTCTGTTTTTTTTGTTTGTAATGTATTTATGTTTTCAATGATTTTATGTTGTTGGCTGAAGAAGGGTATTCAGCTCGAAACATTCCGTGTTTGGTATTTTGTAGTACAGTGATATGACACTCCCCTTCGATCAGAATGTCTAGGGTTCGATTTCCGCTTTGAGCGGCGCATAGTTCAGTCATTGGAAAAAGGCTCTTTAGTCATATTCTCTTTCTGTACTCAGGTTAAAATTAGTACCTGTACCTTAACAGCGTCGTCTGTGAAGAATAAATGTAAGTTTTCTTATGAGGCCTCACTGTTCGTCTTACATATTAAATATTGCTGTTTGATTGTGACCAATTGTAAAGCCTCTTGAACACGTTTAGTAGATATTACCCTATATAAAATCTCAAGTGTTTTTCTCTCATAAAGTTTGCTAACATTTGAACTATTTTTGTTATTGGATGAAGAAAGGCATTGAGTCTGAAAGGTTCCATGTTTTGTATTTGGCCCTTTCTGTAACGCCGTTTTCTTCAATTTTGTAAATTTCTCATAATTTCCTTCAAATCCACAGGATAATTATGGCAGTTGGGACGAGGCACGAGTGGCGAAGGTTAAGAAGGTCTTTTCTGACCTTGACCTTCAAGGATTGTACAGAGATTTTGAAGAAACCAGTTATAATGAACTGGTTGACCTCATCGCATCGGAGACGGGAAAAGTGCCAAAGCAAATCTTTCTGGACTTCGTCACTAAACTGTACAAACGAGACAAGTGAAAGATATTTCATATTTCAGGAGGCCTTCCTCACGTTTCTCGAACTAAGGGAGACAAACCGAGTATTACTTTCAACTAACCCTAAAATAAAATAAAACATATTACTTATACCCAGAACTGACTACCTGAAATTAAAACAAGTTCTTATTTCCAAGAGAGAAAAATTTTTAAGTCATTATAAATAGCTTTACATATCAATAGCTTGACATCATCATTACGATCCATAAATGCTTCAACGTCCTGAATATAGGATCTAAAGAAACCAAATTTTCCATTTCAACAAGATGTATTGAGTCGAATTGTCTTATGCAACTCTGTAGCTGGAGCCAAAAAACCCCGTAATTCTACGAATTATTCATAGTCATTGGCATCTTTGATTTTACTGACCCTAATAGGGAAAAAAACGACGTGGGAATTTGACTATGAAATATAACTGACCCTGATAGAAAAACATATTTGGGACCTCATAGAAACAATCACCGGGACCTTAAAATGACCATCATAGAAACAATCACCGGGACCTCAAAATGACCCTAATAGGAAAAATCACTCGGACCTCAAACTGACCCTAGAAGAAAATATCACCGGGACCTCAAACGAAAACTAATAGGAAAATCAATACCCTTGGATCTTTAATATGAACTTCACCATGAACAATAACTAACCCTGATAGAAAAAGTCACTGAGACTCAAATTAACCCTAACAGCAAAAATTACTGGGACCTCAAACTGACCCCAATGGGAAAAACAAGACACTAAGAACTTTACTATGAACTTGAGTATGAACAATAACTAATTCTAACAGAAAATATCACTGGGACCTGAAAGTGACCGAAATAAGAAAAATCACTGGGACCTCAAAGTGACCCTAAAAGGACAGATCAAAGGGACGGCAAACAGACTCTAATAGAAAAAAAATCACTGGGACCTCAAAGTGACCCTAATAGGACAGATCAAAGGGACGGCAAACAGACTCTAATAGAAAAAAAATCACTGGGACCTCAAAGTGACCCTAATAGGACAGATCAAAGGGACGCCAAACTGACACTAATGGAAAAAAAATAACTGGAACCTCAAAGTGACCCTAATAGGACAGATCAAAGGGACGCCAGACTGACACTAATGGAGAAAATCACTGGGACCTCAAAGTGACCCTAATAGGACAGATCAAAGGGACGCCAAACTGACACTAATGGAGAAAATCACTGGGACCTCAAAGTGACCCTAATAGGACAGATCAAAGGGACGCCAAACTGACACTAATGGAGAAAATCACTGGGACCTCAAAGTAACCCTCATAAAAAGAAAAAAAAACAAACCTAGAACGGCTTTGCACTCCGTTTCAATGCGTTCTCGATATTAACACCGAAATGGCGGCGGAGAACCAAAACAATGACCATTTGATGGAATGCCAATGAATCCTGGTTTTGTTCTCGAGTTTTTTTTAATCCTACTAAAAATGTTCAAATTGATAAATAAACGTCTGAAAAACGATACAAGGTTAATATTAAAATAGAAAGTGAAAGCTACCTCGAGGAACGTGCGGAAGTCTAACAAAATTTATTTTACATTGTGACCGACGTAGCATTGATATTCACAGGTCTGATTACCCAAATTGTGATGGCCTCATTGTTGTAATGGAAACACTCTCAATCTAACGCGTGCGTATTCACAGGTCCGATTACCCAAATTGTGATGGCCTCAATGTTGTAATGGAAACACTCTCAATCCAACATTAAATATTCTCCATCACAATAATGTTTACATGGGCACATAATCGGGGCAGATCAACATTCCTGTTTTCGTCCATCCGAGTCACCGCTCACGTGATATGTTTCTAGCAACAAATTCAACGATTGGATATCTATTGATAAACCGCTGTTTTGTTTGTGAAACTTACAGACACGGCTATGTTCGGTTTCGGATCGGAATGTCCTGGGTTCGTGCCTCGCTTGGTTGAGTCCTTGGAAAAGGCTCTTTACTCACATTCTCTCACCGTACCCAGGTGTCAAATGAGTATCTTGGCGTTAACAGCGTTGTCTCATTTCGAAAATAAATTGTAATATCGTCTAACAGGCATCAGTCCCGTCTTACATGTTCAATGTTGCTGTTGGCCAGAGTCCCCTTGTAAAGCACATTGAGGGCATTTAGTGGATATTGCACTATATTATAAAAACTCAAAACTCAATTTTGAAACACAATATGAGTTCAGGCTGAACAAAGCGAATTATTTTAATGTTGGATACTTCGAAAACGCTGAACACTTTCTATCATGTATGTCATTTTAGCACATTTTGCAATATTATGACCTATGACCTCAGCACAAGGAAAGGTCGTATAGATCATCCCCATTTCTTCCGACAATTAGACATGTAAATATGTACACGTCGATATTGTGTGACCACGTGACCATTAGTATCAGGACGCCATATTGTATGGGTATTTTTTATGATAAAGATTAAATATTATTTCTTATACTTTAGGTCTCTAGGAGTCCACGTGTGTCTCTGTTGTTTTTTGTTGTTTTTTTACGGTTCCTGTTCTTATGATTTCTGTAATTAATTTGGTGGGACTGCGTGGCTCAGCGGTATGGTCTTCGCATCGTACCCAAAAGGTACCAGGTTCGACCACCAGCCTCATTGAGATTACATTACAATTACTTGACTAGCTGGGCACCATAATATGAATATGTAGCACAAGCAAATGATTTCCCAGGAAATGATATAATCTAGTAATAACCGATCACAGTGTAAACAAAAACTAGCCGCAGTGCAGCGCCGCAAATTGAGCTTAGGCGAGGTGACTTACAGGGCAGCGGCAGGTGATTGAACTCGGTATCTTTCGGGTACGAAACAAAGGCCGTACCACTGAGCCACCCTGCACCTGTGTCTGGATATAAATGGGTGCCAGACATTAACACATTCCATTCACATTATAACAACCAACATTTATACCAATAAATAAACAACCAATCACAGTGTCAGTATATAAATGGTACCAGGTTAAACAAAAAGGAATCATAATGATTTCAATCTACCCTTTGGACAAGACGTTTAGTCAAACTCATGAGTACATATCGTCAACCTCAATCATATGGTACAACTAGTTTCACCGATGCCTCCTTATATAACAATGCTTTGTATTCCTTGATAACAGGTGTATTGATGATGTGCGTTGTGCTAAAATCCTCACAACATCTACCAGCCGGATGAGGTACAAAATGCCCTTCAGAGCCATTGGGCCCATGGAGCCCGAGTTTATCCCGGTTTCTGTTGCGTGAAACGGACAAAAGCAATCGCTTGCAATAATTTGGATGGGAAATTAGTCTATCGTAACGTACTTTCCGCCAAATCTAACAAGACTCAGCTACCCATTGACTGCTGGATGAACAAGGGATGAGAAAAAACACAATCTTGACGTCAGCCCGGATCGATTTCGGTCCCTTTGCGTGTGAAGCTAGTGCTCTACCAACTGAGCTATCGAATATCCTGCTGGATGAGAACTATTCAGTAAAATGACTGTCAAAAACATTAACAAAGAGCTGAGTGACGTCAATTCCGTTTTAACCATATCTATATTTACAAAAACATCAATAACCTCGTGATTGAGGGGCAAAATGTAGTCCCAAAAGTCTACTTGGACTGGGGATCAAACCTAAGCCTTCTGATTATCGGTCAGACCTGCTACCATTACCTTCGATCCCCAGTCGAGGTCGGCTGATTCTTTGGGACGAATGACTTTCTTGTATTTTTCTTTCTTGCTTTGTCTGGCACCTTTCATACACACGTGGTCAGATCTGTATCTTACACAGGTACCTGCTCTTTCATTTCTTATCCTGAGTCCTTCAGAGACATGGCGCTCATAGAGCCGGAGTTTATCACGGTTTTATACCGTGTGCGGCTATGTGGTCTAGTGTATGACACTCGCTTTCGGATCGGAAGGTCGTGGGTTCGAGCCTCGCCCTCGACGCATAGTTGAATCCTTGGAAAAGGCTCTTTACTCACATTCTCCTACCGTACTCAGGTGTAAAATGAGTACCTGGTCGTTAACAGTGGCGTCTTTGTCCGAAAAATTGTAATATCGCCTAACAGTCGGCATGACCCGTCCTACATGTTAAATGTTGCTGTTGACCAGTGTCCGCTTGTAAAGCGCTTTGAGCACATTTAATGGATATTGCGCTATATTAAGCTCAATTTTTTTAATCTTTAAAAATGACAATAGAAATTTTTTCTATCATTTGGATAGGACGCTAGTCTATCACAAGATCTAACATACATAGCTACCTGTTCATGTTTCATTATATACATGTTCCATGTAGCTGTTGGTCAGTATATTGAGTGGATATTGCGCTATATAAAAAGCTCATTTTTTTCTAACGATTCGATCTACCGGGACGACTGGCGAGGGAATTGAACCATCAACCCTTTATCCTCTATACCCAAATGGTTCAGCTTTTTTATAGAAATGATTTTCTGTCAGTCTCTGTGTCTGATGACTTACTTTTCAAGGTTAGTGAGTGTTCACCCATTTCTATAACATGTTATTTACTTGAATATGTTTTTTTCTCTGTCATTGCCTGTGGTCTAGTGTTCTAAGGCATATTTGACAATGACCGTTTACTTATTTGTATATATGTCATTTGTTGGTACAAGGATTATATATATATATATATAAATATATATATATATATATATATATATATATATATATATATATACATATATATATATACATATATATATATATATATATATATATATATATATATATTATATATATATATATATATATATATATATATATACATATATATTACCTAACTGGCGTCATGTCCTGGGACTCTTTTTTAAGCGCTCTGAGCATGTTTAGTGGATATAGCGTTGTAAAAATTAAAACTAATTCACTTTTTATTCGTTGAATTGAAATGCTCACCAGTTTTACCTGATAGAAAACACAGGAAACGGTAAATAAATTTACACTGTGATTTGACTGCGGATGACGTAACTGGCGGTCTAAAAGCAATGAAAATGAGCAGAGTGACGTCAACTTCATTCATTTCGTTGCTAGTAAACAACCAGTCATGTGTGTATGAAGATCATGTGACATTAATACAACAATGTGATTGGTCATGCCTAGGCGATGGCATGTAATGGTATTAATAGCATATGGCTCTATCTCCATACTGAAAGTCTCCAGCCAGTCTTTAAATTCGTCACCGGAGTTGAGGACAGCCTGGAAACCGCCCGCCAATCTCGTCACCGGACAATGTAGGATTATCTGGTTTGTTGTCTTTGGCTTTCCTTGACAGTGGGGACAGTCGGGTGACTCCCTCAGACCCCATCGATGCAGAAGCCCTGCCGGGTCCTAAGTGGCATGGGTTCAATTCCCATTCCTGAAGCCTGGCATAAATTCTGTTGGATCTTTGATTACCTCACCTCCAATGGGCATGGGATTTGTCCAAAATTCCCTCCAGGCTTCCCCAATATCGGCGTTGATTTTTTTAAATTTCTGAAAGGTGCAGCGACGGAAGTCGTAAAACATTATAATGTTTGATTCGCTTATCTGATAGCCCGAAATAAATAATAAAATAAAATAAAATTCCCTTATTCATCACAGTTGGGAAATTTGTCTCTAGTGTCTATTCCAAGGGAAGACTGCAAAGACCCAGAAGTCTGCCGCAATGCAGCGCCGAAAATAGAGTTAAGCGAGGTGACTTGTTCAAGGCCACAGAGAGTGATAGAACTCGGTACCTTTCGGGTACGAAGCAAAGGTCTAATCGTTGAGACACGCTGACCCCGAGAGAATAATATACAAGAAAATGACCCATAAAAGACCAATAACATGTCAAGTTGAAGTCCATTGTAAGGTGTAACATAGACATTGTTTTGAAGTCCATTGTAAGGTGTAACAAAGACATCGTTTTGAAGTCCATTGTAAGATGTAACATAGACATCGTTTTGAAGTCTATTGTAAGGTGTAACATAGACATCGTTTTGAAGTCCATTGTAAGATGTAACATAGACATCGTCTTGAAGTCCATTGTAAGGTGTAACATAGACATCGTTTTGAAGTCCATTGTAAGGTGTAACATAGACATCGTTTTGAAGTCCATTGTAAGATGTAACATAGACATGGTTTTGAAGTCCGTTTTAAGGTGTAACATAGACATCGTATTGAAGTCCATTGTAAGGTGTAACATAGACATCGTTTTGAAGTCCATTGTAAGGTGTAACATAGACATCGTTTTGAAGTCCATTGTAAGGTGTAACATAGACAACGTTTTGAAGTCCATTGTAAGGTGTAACATAGACATCGTTTTGAAGTCTATTGTAAGGTGTAACATAGACATCGTTTTGAAGTCCATTGTAAGATGTAACATAGACATCGTTTTGAAGTCCATTGTAAGGTGTAACATAGACATCGTTTTGAAGTCCATTTTAAGGTGTAACATAGACATTGTTTTGAAGTCCATTGTAAGGTGTAACATAGACATCGTTTTGAAGTCTATTGTAAGGTGTAACATAGACACCGTTTTGAAGTCCATTGTAAGGTGTAACATAGACATCGTTTTGAAGTCCATTGTAAGGTGTAACATAGACACCGTTTTGAAGTCCATTGTAAGGTGTAACATAGACATCGTTTTGAAGTCCATTGTAAGGTGTAACATAGACATCGTTTTGAAGTCCATTGTAAGGTGTAACATAGACACCGTTTTAAAGTCCAATGTAAGGTGTAACATAGACATCGTTTTGAAGTCCATTGTAAGGTGTAACTTAGACATCGTTTTGAAGTCCATTGTAAGGTGTAACATAGACACCGTTTTGAAGTCCATTGTAAGATGTAACATAGACATCGTTTTGAAGTCCATTGTAAGGTGTAACATAGACACCGTTTTGAAGTCCATTGTAAGGTGTAACATAGACATCGTTTTGAAGTCCATTGTAAGGTGTAACATAGACATCGTTTTGAAGTCCATTGTAAGGTGTAACTTAGACATCGTTTTGAAGTCCATTGTAAGGTGTAACATAGACACCGTTTTGAAGTCCATTGTAAGGTGTAACATAGACACCGTTTTGAAGTCAATTGTAAGGTGTAACATAGACATCGTTTTGAAGTCCATTGTAAGATGTAACATAGACACCGTTTTGAAGTCCATTGTAAGGTGTAACATAGACATCGTTTTGAAGACCATTGTAAGATGTAACATAGACACCGTTTTGAAGTCCATTGTAAGGTGTAACATAAACGTACACACCAGAAGTATGTCCAGACGTAATTCAAAATAGCACACATCTCTGGACAGATTTCTAGGCATCCGTCTACGCATTGAGTATACAATCAGAAAGAACAAATGTGGATCGTTAGGCCAGACCATTCACCTAGAAAAGCTGCCCGCAATATCACGTGACAGGCTCGGACATGGAATTCCCAAGGAAGAAGAAGACCGGGAAAGCCAAGAAATAGTTGGCAACAAATCACGGCGGATGACGCAACGACCGTCGGAATCACATGGAAGCTGTTGGAAATGACAGCCCCAGAAAAAGTCAAAAAGTAAAGCATGATTGATGGCCTCTGTACGCTCCGACTGAAGTTTAGGGGTGGATACAACATGGGAGCTGGTGGGAAAGATAGTCCCAGGTAGGGGCATCACGCGACGAATCATTATTGGTCGATGCTCCTACTAGGGTAAATGGATGAATACACTAAAAATCAGGTGGGAAAGACTGCCCCAGAGAGAGAGAGAGAGAGAGAGAGAGAGAGAGAGAGAGAGAGAGAGAGTCCAATGCGAGGTATCCTGGATGGCGTATGATCCCACTGGGGTTAATGACTTACAACAAGTCAACTCAAGTCGTCTACACAGAACCCAGACCATGTCCTTTGACACTAAAGCAATAAAATCAAGTATTTTAATATATTTGTTACGCAACGTATCGATCTGGTATTGTATCGAAATAAACCAGATCAGGAAAATTGAGTTCAAAATGTGCGCTATGTGGTCTTGTGGTATGACGTCACCATAATCTGATCGAAAGGTTTTAGGTTCGGTACCGATCTGAGCGTCACATAGTTGAGTCATTAGAAACAGCCCTTTACTTACATACTCTCATCGTACTCAGGTGTTAAATGGGCATTTGTGCCTCCAAATAACAAATTAAAGTCACCTAACAGGCGCCATGTTTTTCCTACATATTAACTATTGAGCTTTTGAGCTTGTATAAAGCGCAATATCCACTAAAAGTTCTCAAAGCGCTTTACAAGGGGTTCCTGGTAAACAGCAACATTTAACATGTATGATTGCTACACTATGTAGCAACTATTGCTGCTGTAGGGATCAATCTAAATGCCAACGTTTTCGTTTCCAAATCCAAATAGCCAGTATAAGAAATGCAGCGTTCTTTGATGCAGGTCGTTTTCTTTTCAATGATGCAGTTTATTATTTATATTCCGTTCAATAATTTTAAAGCAAATATTTTAACCCTCTCCTTACCACCTACAGCAAAATCGTCATTATGTTACGACACAATATAATTTTTCATATTCAGATTTATTTGCACATCACAAGCTTTGAGAATGATATTTGTTTAATTAATAAGAAAATAAACTTGTTTTGTAGAGAGATTGTTTGAGTTTAAATAATGGCTTTTTCTGCTGGGTAAGACAGCCATTATTTGGAAAATACTGAAAAAGACCGGAAAGGAGAAGGTTAATAAATAAAGATTGCGCTGTCAATATATCGTATCGTATCGTATCGAATCGTATCTTAGCGTATCATATCGTATCGAATCGTGTCGCATCGTATCGTATCGTATCGTATCGTATCGAATCGTGTTGTATCGTATCGTATCGTATCGTATCGTATCGAATCGTGTCGTATCGTATCGTATCGTATCGTATCGAATCCTATCGTACCGTATCGAATCGTAACGTATCGAATAGTTTAAAAGATAATATACAATTCTTTCACTCTTGCTATTTGGAACTTCGGACGTTTTCCCACGAGCTTGCGAGTACGCGTTTGGAACAGAATTCGAAATCCAAAATGCAAGAATGTAAGAAATCGTCATTCAATCGATTCCTATTCCGTCATCTTTGAATAAAAGACATGTTCAAAAATATTTAAATCATACGTCTTTTTAAAGAATCAATGTTTTGGGTTGAAATTTAACGTTTGATAATCTGACGTCAGAAATTATTATTGTGAACTACGCGTTACTATTTAGGGAGAGCGATGGAACAATAGGCGTTAAAAACTTGTAATTGCGCTGTGAAAGGACCATGCATAGATACAATTTACCAACGTTTTTTTACATAACATTCATTGTTAATATGATAATTATTTTCAAAAGCCTTAAGACAAATGGACCCGGAGTATATCCTAGTTTCTATACTGTGAAACGGACAATAGATTTGCATGCTACCCTTTTGATAGGACGTTACTTTGTCACAAAGTACATCTCACAAGATCTAACAGACTCAGTTACCCATTTACTGCTGGGTTGACTGGTGGGTCGGAAAAAATGTCGACTGCACCTGGGATTGATCTTGGTCCCGTTGCGTGTGAAGCGAGTGCTCTACCAGGTGAGCTATCGGGACTTACAATATGGAAATATTGATTATCAAATATCAAATTCACAAATAAAAGCCACTGTCAATACTCGCAAACACTTTGTTGAAGTGTTATATATTGAGATTTTTTAGCTTTTATATAGCGCAATATCCACTAAACGTGCTCAAAGCGCTTGACAAAGTTTCCTGACCAACAGCAACATGTTACATAATGAACGAGACATGGTGCCTGTTAGGCGATAATACAATTTCTTTCCGACAGAAGCAACGCTGCTACCGGCCAGGTTTTCATTTTACACCAAGAGTCGTCCCTTCCGTTTCCGACCATTTCCCCGACAGACCAAATAGAGTCGTCCCTTCCGTTTCCGACCATTTCCCCGACAGACCAAATAGAGTCGTCCCTTCCGTTTCCGACCATTTCCCCGACAGACCAAATAGAGTCGTCCCTTCCGTTTCCGACCATTTCCCCGACAGACCAAATAGAGTCGTCCCTTCCGTTTCCGACCATTTCCCCGACAGACCAAATAGAGTCGTCCCTTCCGTTTCCGGCCATTTCCCCGACAGACCAAATAGAGTCGTCCCTTCCGTTTCCGACCATTTCCCTGACAGACCAAATAGAGTCGTCCCTTCCGTTTCCGACCATTTCCCCGACAGACCAAATAGAGTCGTCCCTTCCGTTACCGACCATTTCCCCGACAGACCAAATAGAGAGTGTTTGTTTTGTTACGTCTTGAATTGAATGTCATTAGTTGTAATAATTACATCATTTACGAAGACTGCTTCCGCCAAGACAAACTGTCAAAATAGCAAGTTGTAGCGAAAACTCACTCGAATTGACAACTTTTGTTCAGGTCAAATGAAAATGTTTCTTGTCTTACGGGTTGCACGTCGTCCCTCCTGACTGACAAAAAAGCCGAATGTAACTCTTCTAACAATAGAAATATATTGAGTGGCTTAAAACAGCTTCCTGGGATCTATATTTAGGCATTACCATTGTCAAATCGGTGTTGAATATCCACTGTGCCCTGAAAACAGGTTGGTCGATGAGGGAAGGAGATTTTTGTATTGCCCGTCCCCTACCGACCAAACATTTTAAATGGGTCTTTAAAAACCCTACCAAACACCTTAAAACGTTTTATGCCGTTGTTTTTTTGAATTGCCAAGGATTCATTAGGCACCGAGCG
>NC_088374.1:1359838-1382338 GCF_034508935.2 Berghia stephanieae | reverse complement strand
GTTTCACGCTATAGAAACCGGGATACGCTCCGGCTCCTTGGACCTGATGGCTCTGAAGGACGACGTTGGTTGATTGGAACCATTGACCAGTTGGAGCCATCGACCAGTTTGAACCATCGACCAATTGGAACCATCGACCAGTTGGAACCTTCGACCAGTTGGAACCATCGACCAGTTGGAACCATCGACCAATTGGATCCATCGACCTGTTGATATCCATCGCCCTTCAGTCCTGTGCCCGGCTGTAGTCGTTTACTTGTTTAATAGTTGGTGGGAGGAACTACACAGTGTGTTACTGATGCTTGGATTTGGTGGGAGGAACTAACAAAACAGTGTCTTAGTGATGCTTGGATTTGGTGCATATCAGTCTTCTAGAGTTTGTCATTCAAGCAAGTGATGTGTTACTGTTTCATTGCAATAAATAAACAATGTGAAATTGAACGTAAGTTTTAATTTAATACACGAATAAAGATACAATGCACGTTTTGGGTTACCTTTTATAAAGATCTATTGTTCTATGTTAATTCATGGGAGAAACTACACAGTGTGTTACTGATGGTTGGATTTGGTGGTAGGAACTAACTATACAGTGTCTTAGTGATGCTTGGATTTGGTGGGAGGAACTACACAGTGTCTTACTGATGCTTGGATTTGGTGGGAGGAACTACACAGTTTGTTACTGATGTTTGATTTGTGGGAGGAGCTACACAGTTTGTTACTGATGTTTGTATTTGGTGGGAACTACACAGTGTCTTACTGGTGCTTGGATTTGGTGGGAGGAACTACACAGTGTGTTACTGATGCTTGGATTTGGTGGGAGTAACAACATAGTTTGTTACTGATGCTTGGATTTGGTGGGAGGAACTACACAGTGTCTTAGTGGTGCTTGGATTTTGTGGGAGGAACTACACAGTGTCTTACTGGTGCTTGGATTTGGTGGGAGGAACTACACAGTGTCTTACTGATCCTTGGATTTGGTGGGAACTACACAGTGTCTTACTGTGCTTGGATTTGGTGGGAGGAACTACACAGTGTTTACTGATGCTTGGATTTGTGGAGGAAATAACACATAGTTCTTACTGGTGCTTGGATTTGGTGGGAGGAACTACACAGTGTCTTAGTGGTCCTTGGATTTGGTGGGAGGAACTACACAGTGTCTTACTGATGCTTGGATTTGGTGGGAGGAACTACACAGTGTCTTAGTGGTGCTTGGATTTTGTGGGAGGAACTACACAGTGTCTTACTGGTGCTTGGATTTGGTGGGAGGAACTACACAGTGTCTTACTGATGATTTGATTTGGTGGGAGGAACTACACAGTGTCTTACTGATGATAGGATTTGGTGGGAGGAACTACACAGTTTGTTACTTATGCTTGGATTTGGTGGGAGGAACTACACAGTTTGTTACTGATGCTTGGATAAGGTAGGAGGAACTTCACAGTGTCTTACTGATGCTTGGATTTGGTGGGAGGAACTACACAGTTTGTTGCTGATGCTTGGATTTGGAGGGAGGAGCTACACAGTTTGTTAATAATGTTTGGATTTCGTGGGAGGAACTACACAGTTTGTTACAGATGCTTGGATTTGGTGGGAGGAACTACACAGTGTCTTATTGGTTCTTGGATTTGGTGGGAGGATCTACACAGTTTGTTACTGATGCTTGGATTTGGTGGGAGGAACTACACAGTTTGTTACTGATGCTTGGATTTGGTGGGAGGAACTACACAGTTTGTTACTGATGGTTGGATTTGGTGGGAGGAGCTACACAGTTTGTTACTGATGTTTGTATTTGGTGGGAGGAACTACACAGTGTCTTATTGGTTCTTGGATTTGGTGGGAGGATCTACACAGTTTGTTACTGATGCTTGGATTTGGTGGGAGGAACTACACAGTTTGTTACTGATTCTTGGATTTGGTGGGAGGAACTACACAGTTTGTTACTGATGCTTGGATTTGGTGGGAGGAACTACACAGTGTCTCACTGATGCTTGGATTTGGTGGGAGGAACTACACAGTGTCTCACTGATGCTTGGATTTGGTGGGAGGAACTACACAGTGTCTCACTGATGCTTGGATTTGGTGGGAGGAACTACACAGTGTCTCACTGATGCTTGGATTTGGTGGGAGGATCTACACAGTTTGTTACTGATGCTTGGATTTGGTGGGAGGACATGTGCATATCAGTCTTCTAGAGTTTGACATTCAAGCAAGTGATGTGTTACTGTTTCATTGCAATAAATAAACAATGTGAAATTGAACGTAAGATTTAATTTAATACACGAATAAAGATACAATGCACGTTTTTGGTTACCTTTTATAAAGATCTATTGTTCTATGTTAATTCATGATTCCTTATAAAGGAGCTTACTAATTCCCGCCCCATCATTGACTTTGTTTATTGATCGTAACAACGCCACTATCACATTATCTCATTCGTCTGTAGTTTCATTCATCCTGTTTTTTTTTATAAATGGGAAATCCGAAACATCCATTTTATATGTTTTCGTATATTGAATTGAAGCATTCAATTTCACATTGTTATTTACTTATTCCAGCTTCGAGCATCCAGATTTACATTTGCATCTGTTCCATTGGGGTGCGGCCATGTGGTCTTGTGGTATGACACTCGCTTTCGGATCGGAAGGTTCTGGGTTCGAGCCTCGCGCTCGGCGCATAGTTGAGTCCTTGGAATAGGCTCTTTACTCACATTCTCTCACCGTACTCATGTGTAAAATGAGTGCCTGGCCGTTAACAGCGATGTCTTTATCCGAAAATTTGTAATATTGCCTAATAGGCGTTTTGTCCCTTCCTATAGGAACCCCGTATAAAGAGCTTTGAGCACGTCTAGTGGATATTGCGCTATATAAAGGCTCAATTTAATTTTTTGGGGTGTTGACATAGCACGTGGCAGGAAGTGGGTGTTCTCCTCTTTGTAGTCCTTACATCCAGTAGCCCATGGAGACGGAGTTTATCCCGGTTTCTATAGCGTGGAACGGACAATAGCAATTGTTTGCTATCCTTTGGATGGATAAGACCCTAGTCTATCCCAAGGTACTTTCCGCCAAATCAAACAGATTCAGCTACCCATTTACTGCTGTGTAGACAGGGGTGAGAAAAATCTTGACTGTACCAGCGATCGTTCTCGGTCCCTTTGCGTGTGAAGCGAGTGCTCTACCAACTGAGCTATCTATCATCCATGAATTCTTAGTTGAATTATTTTTTTCTTTTTGCTTTTGCTTCTGAAGACATGGGACAGCGTAGTTCAGCGGTACGGTCTTTGCTTCATACCCGAAAAATACCGAGTTCGTTGACCCACCGCTGCGCTGTGTGACCGTCTGCAAGTCACATCTCCCTAGCTAAATTTGCGGCGCTGCACTCCGACTGACGCGTGGGTTATTCCTGTCCTCCCTTGGACTAGACCCTAAAGATGAATTTTATTAATTGTTTTGTTATATATCATATTTCTACTCACTATGATTTGAAGATGCTTTTTTATGCCGCTATGTGGTTTTATGGTATGACACTTGCTTTCGGATTGGAATGTCCTGGGTTCGAGCCTCGCTCGGTGCATAGTTGAGTCCTTGGAAACGACTTTTTACTCACATTCTCTCACAACTCAGGAGTAAAATGAGTGCATGACCGTTAACAGCGTTGTCTCTGACGAAAAAATAGTAATATCGCCTAAATGGTTTTACATGTTACGTTATGCTTTTGGTAAGGGACTCTTTGTAAAGCGCTTTGAGCACATTGATTTGATATTACGCTATATGAAAGCTCTATTTCCCAAGGATTCTACTATGCACCGATCGAGGCTTGAACCCAGGACCTTTCCGGCCCATCCAAACCGAGTGTCAAACCACAAGACCCCATAGCCGCAATGATAAACATGGAGGCAGTCCAGACCCAAAGCATTTGGAATGATCTAACGGTCACCAATTCGTCATCATTCCATCGACCATGTCAATTCGATGATACATTTTATTCATATTATCCATAGACGACAGTCACCAATTCGTCATCATTCCATCGACCATGTCAATTAGATGATACATTTTATTCATATTATCCATAGACGACATGTCACCAATTAGTCATCATTCCATCGACCATGTCAATTAGATGATACATTTTATTCATATTATCCATAGACGACATGTCACCAATTCGTCATCATTCCATCGACCATGTCAATTAGATGATACATTTTATTCATATTATCCATAGACGACAGTCACCAATTCGTCATCATTCCATCGACCATGTCAATTAGATGATACATTTTATTCAAATTATCCATAGACGACATGTCACCAATTCGTCATCATTCCATCGACCATGTCAATTAGATGATACATTTTATTCATATTATCCATAGACGACATGTCACCAATTTGTCATCATTCCATCGACCATGTCAATTAGATGATACATTTTATTCATATTATCCATAGACGACATGTCACCAATTCGTCATCATTCCATCGACCATGTCAATTAGATGATACATTTTATTCATATTATCCATAGACGACAGTCACCAATTCGTCATCATTCCATCGACCATGTCAATTAGATGATACATTTTATTCATATTATCCATAGACGACAGTCACCAATTCGTCATCATTCCATCGACCATGTCAATTAGATGATACATTTTATTCATATTATCCATAGACGACAGTCACCAATTCGTCATCATTCCATCGACCATGTCAATTAGATGATACATTTTATTCATATTATCCATAGACGACAAGTCACCAATTCGTCATCATTCCATCGACCATGTCAATTAGATGATACATTTTATTCATATTATCCATAGACGACAGTCACCAATTCGTCATCATTCCATCACCATGTCAATTAGATGATACATTTTATTCATATTATCCATAGACGACATTCACCAATTTCATCATTCCATCACCATGTCAATTAGATGATACATTTTATTCATATTATCCATAGACGACATGTCACCAATTCTTCATCATTCCATCGACCATGCGAATTAGATGATACATTTTATTCATATTATCCATAGACGACATGTCACCAATTCGTCATCATTCCATCCACCATGTCAATTAGATGATACATTTTATTCATATTATCCATAGACGACAGTCACCAATTCGTCATCATTCCATCGACCATGTCAATTAGATGATACATTTTATTCATATTATCCATAGAGACAGTCACCAATTCGTCATCATTCCATCGACCATGTCAATTAGATGATACATTTTATTCATATTATCCATAGACGACAGTCACCAATTCGTCATCATTCCATCGACCATGTCAATTAGATGATACATTTTATTCATATTATCCATAGACGACAGTCACCAATTCGTCATCATTCATCGACCATGTCAATTAGATGATACATTTTATTCATATTATCCATAGACGACAGTCACCAATTCGTCATCGTTCCATCGACCATGTCAATTAGATGATACATTTTATTCAAATTATCCATAGACGACAGTCACCAATTCGTCATCATTCCGTCGACCATGCGAATTAGACGATACATTTTATTCATATTATCCATAGACGACAGTCACCAATTCGTCATCATTCCATCCACCATGCGAATTAGATGATACATTTTATTCAAATTATCCATAGACAACAGTCACCAATTCGTCATCATTCTATCCACCATGTGAATTAGATGATACATTTTATTCATATTATCCATAGACGACAGTCACCAATTCGTCATCATTCCATCGACCATGTCAATTAGATGATACATTTTATTCATATTATCCATAGACGACAGTCACCAATTCGTCATCATTCCATCGACCATGCGAATTAGATGATACATTTTATTCGTATTATCCATAGACGACAGTCACCAATTCGTCATCATTCCATAGACCATGCGAATTAGATGATACATTTTATTCATATTATCCATAGACGACAGTCACCAATTCGTCATCATTCCATCGACCATTTCAATTAGAGGATACATTTTATTCAATTATCCATAGACGACAGTCACCAATTCGTCATCATTCCATCGACCATTTCAATTAGAGGATACATTTTATTCATATTATCCATAGACGACAGTCACCAATTCGTCATCATTCCATCGACCATGCGAATTAGATGATACATTTTATTCATATTATCCATAGACGACAGTCACCAATTCGTCATCATTCCGTCGACCATGCGAA
The DNA here is from genome assembly GCF_034508935.2 of Berghia stephanieae. Taxonomy (NCBI): domain Eukaryota; kingdom Metazoa; phylum Mollusca; class Gastropoda; order Nudibranchia; family Aeolidiidae; genus Berghia; species Berghia stephanieae. The sequence continues at coordinate 1,376,123 of NC_088374.1, read as the reverse complement.
TTAGATGATACATTTTATTCATATTATCCATAGACGACAGTCACCAATTCGTCATCATTCCGTCGACCATGCGAATTAGATGATACATTTTATTCATATTATCCATAGACGACAGTCACCAATTCGTCATCATTCCGTCGACCATGCGAATTAGATGATACATTTTATTCAAATTATCCATAGACGACAGTCACCAATTCGTCATCATTCCGTCGACCATGCGAATTAGATGATACATTTTATTCATATTATCCATAGACGACAGTCACCAATTCGTCATCATTCCGTCGACTATGCGAATTAGATGATACATTTTATTTATATTATCCATAGACGACATGTCAAGGTCGAGGTGGCCGGGTGGTTAAGGCATTGCACTGTGACCCGGAAGGTCCCGGGTTCGAGCCCGCTTCAGGCTCGTTCGTTTTTACTCTGCCTTTGGCAAGTTTATTAACCCCAGATTTTCTCTCTGAGACATAATGCGTGATTCCTGTTGACATCAGACATCTTGTTTGATGAATTATCTATATTCCTACGTGGAACGCATAGGCGACGGTATCTTATGATGTTCTGGCGGAAGGCATTTTATTTTTGTTATAGAAGGCATATCAGATGCGTTTTCATCAACAAAAATACTAGAGAAATATTCAAGACATTGTCTTTTCATGATTACAAGTCGTAATTTCACCATTCGTTTTCATTATATTAAATCACTAGAGCATTTATATAAAGCAATATCCACAAAACGTGCTCAACGCGCTTTACAAAGTGTCTTTAGCCGATATCAAAACTTAAAAATATAGGCTGAAATATGACACCTGTTGGGCGATAGTACATATCTTTTTTTCGACAGAGGCACCTCTGGTACCAGCTATATATTCATTGTACACCTGAGTAAGGTGAGAGAATATGAATAAAGAGAGCCTTAGCTCTCTCCTTACCAGCCATTTTTAGCATTTTCCCAAAAACTTCACAACCAGCTAATACAAAAATATATGTTTTTATCACCCAACCACAATAGCAGTAAAGTTCTTGCCATACATAATTTATTTAGGCAAACATGCTCTAAAACACACTGTCCATTTTATTTAAATGTTATGATATTCAAGAGAAACTTGAATAAGAAAAATGTTGGTTGTATCGTAACGAATGTGACAATTTGTTGGTTGTATCGTAACGAATGTGACAATTTTCTTATTGTTGGCAAGGAGAGGGTAAATCAAGAACTTAAAACGTTACTAGAACCCTGAACCTTTTGATCCAAAAGCGAGTTTCACACCACAAGCACAAGACCACAAATCCACTCCGATTATATTTAATTTCCCTCCTTTTATTTTTAGTTTTGTATTTTTTAAAAAATGAACTTGTATATAGCGCAATATTCATTACACGTGCTCAACGCGCTTTACAAGGGGTCCCTGGCCAACAGCAACACTTAAAATGCAGGACGTGACACGACGCCCATTAGGCGATATTACAAATATTTTTCGGACATAGACATCGCTGTTTACGGCCACGTGCCCATTTTACACCTGAGTACGATGAGAGAATGTGAGTAAAGAGCCTTTACCAAAGAGTCAACTATACGCCGAGAGAGGCTTGAGCCCAGGACATTCAGATCCTACAGCGAGGGTCATAGCACTGGACCATATAGACGCACTTCGTTTCCAGTGGAACTTCAAATGACTTGACAGTAATTAGAATACCCATATTTTGTGACATATGCGGCCATGTGGTATAAAACTCGCTTTTGGATCGGAAGATCATGAGTTCGAGCCCCGCTCTGAGCAACGCAAAGTTGAGTACCTTGAAAAATGCACTTTATCCACATTGTCTCAGCCTATTCGGGTGTAAAGAGGTACCTGAACATTAACAGTGTTGTCTGTGTCGGAAGGCATTACATGCGCATTGTCTCGTCTTACGTGTAATACATTGCTCTTGGTTTTGGACCCTTTGTAAAGCGTTTGAGCACGTTTAGTGGGAAGTGCAGACAAAGATTGTTATAAATACTACTATCATAAAAATACTACTACTACTACTACTACTACTACTACTACTACTACTACTACTACTACTACTACTACTACTACTACTACTACTACTACTACTACTACTACTACTAACTACTACTACTACTACTACTACTACTACTACTTAACTACTACTACTACTACTACTAACTACACTACTACTACTACTACTACTACTACTCTACTACTACTACTGCTACTACACTACACTACTTACTACTACTACTACTACTACTACTACTACATACTACTACTACTACTACTACTACTACTACTACTACTACTACTATATACTACTACTACTACTACTAATACTACTACTACTACTACTACTACTACTACTACTACTACTACTACTACTATACTACTATACTACTACTATACTACTACTACTACTACTTACTACTACTACTACTATACTACTATACTACTACTACTTACTAACTTATTACTATATAATAATAATATATAATAATATAATATATAATAATAATAATATAATTATTAATATTATTATTATATTATTATTATTATTAATTATTATTATTATTATTATTATTATTATTATTATTATTATTATTATTATTATTATTATTATTATTATTATTATATATTATTATTATTATTATTATTAAATTATTATTATTATTATTATTATTATTATTATTATTATTATTATTATTTATTATTATATTTTATTATTATATTATTATTATTATTATTATTATTATTATTTATTATTATTATTATTATTATTATTATTATTATATTATTATTATATTATTATTATTATTTTATTATTATTATTTTATATTATTATTATTTATTATTATTATTATTATTATTATTTATATATTATTATTATTATTATTATTATTATTATTATTAATTATTTATTATTATTTATATTATTATTATTATTATTATTATTATTATTATTATTATTATATTATTATTTTATTATTATATTATTATTATTATTAATTATTTTATTATTATTATTATTATTATTATATATTATTATTATATTATTATTATTATTATTATATATTAATTTATTATTTATTATTATTATTATTATTATTATTATTATATTATTATTATTATTATTTTATTATTATTATTATTATTATTATATTATTATTATTATTATTATTATTATTATTATTATTATTATTATTATTTATTATTATTATTATTATTATTATTATTATTATTAATTATTATTATTATATTATTATTATTATTATTTTATTATTATTATTATATATTATTATTATTATTATATTATATATTATATATATATATTATTAATATTATTATTTTATTGATATATAGTATAGTAGAATATAGTAGTATATAATTAGTTAGTGTATTAGTTAGTATAGTAGTAGTAATATAGTTAGTATAGTAGTAGTAGTTAATAATATTAGTAATAGTAGTTGTTGTAGTTAGCAGTAGTATGTAGTATATGTAGTAGTAGTATTATTTATTAGTAGTAGTTAGTATAGTAGTAGTAGTAGTATGTAGTAGTAGTAGGTATATATATTAGTAATATAGTATATTAGTATAGTTAGTAGTAGTAGTGTAGTAGTAGTATTTAGTAGTAGTAGTATAGTGTAGTAGTATTAGTAGTAGTATAGTAGTATAGTTAGTTAGTAGTAGTAGTAGTAGTAGTAGTAGTAGTATGTAGTATATAGTAGTAGTAGTAGTTAGTAGTAGTATGTAGTAGTAGTTAGTAGTTAGTAGTATATTAGTAGTAGTAGTAGTATATAGTAGTAGTAGTAGTAGTAGTGTAGTTAGTAGTAGTAGTAGTATAGTAGTAGTAGTAGTAGTAGTTAGTAAGTAGTAGTTAGTAGTAGTAGTAGTAGTAGTAGTAGTAGTATTAGTATGTAGTAGTTAGTAGTAGTTAGTAGTATAGTATAGTGTATAGTAGTATGTAGTAGTAGTAGTAGTATGTAGTGTAGTAGTAGTAGTTAGTAGTAGTAGTAGTTATAGTAGTTAGTAGTAGTATGTAGTAGTAGTAGTAGTAGTATATGTATTAGTATAGTAGTAGTAGTAGTAGTAGTAGTAGTAGTAGTAGTAGTAGTAGTAGTAGTAGTAGTAGTAGTAGTAGTATTATAGTATTAGTAGTATAGTAGTAATATAGTTAGTAGTAGTAGTGAGTAGTAGTAGTAGTAGTAGTAGTAGTAGTAGTGTAGTAGTAAGTAGTATTAGTTATAGTTAGTAGTAGAGAGTTAGTAGTAGTAGTAGTAGTAGTTATAGTAGTAGTTAGTATAGTAGTAGTAGTAGTAGTAGTAGTAGTAGTATTAGTTAGTAGTAGTAGTAGTAGTAGTAGTAGTAGTAGTAGTATAGTAGTAGTAGTAGTAGTAGTAGTAGAGTAGTAGTAGTAGTAGTAGTAGTAGTAGTAGTAGTAGTAGTATAGTAGTAGTAGTAGTAGTAGTATAGTAGTAGTAGTAGTAGTAGTAGTAGTAGTAGTTTAGTAGTAGTAGTAGTAGTTTAGTAGTAGTAGTAGTAGTAGTAGTAGTAGTATAGTAGTAGTAGTAGTAGTAGTAGTAGTAGTAGTAGTAGTAGTATAGTATGTAGTAGTAGTAGTAGTTTAGTAGTAGTAGTAGTAGTAGTAGTTAGTAGTAGTAGTAGTAGTAGTAGTAGAGTTAGTGTAGTAGTAGTAGTAGTAGTAGTAGTAGTAGTAGTAGTAGTAGTAGTAGTAGTAGTAGTAGTTATAGTAGTAGTAGTAGTAGTAGTAGTAGTAGTAGTAGTAGTGTATAGTAAGTAGTAGTAGTAGTATGTAGTAGTATAGTAGTAGTAGTAGTAGTAGTAGTAGTAGTAGTAGTAGTAGTAGTAGTAAGTAGTAGTAGTAGTAGTAGTATAGTAGTAGTAGTAGTAGTAGTAGTATAGTTAGTAGTAGTATAGTAGTAGTAGTAGTAGTAGTAGTAGTAGTAGTATGTAGTAGTAGTATTATTAGTAGTAGTAATGTAGTAGTAGTTAGTAGTAGTAGTAGTATAGTAGTAGTAGTGTTAGTAGTAGTTTAGTAGTAGTAGTAGTTAGTAGTAGTGTAGTAGTAGTAGTATAGTAGTAGTAGTAGTAGTAGTAGTAGTAGTAGTAGTAGTAGTAGTTAGTAGTATAGTTAGTAGTAGTAGTTAGTTAGTAGTAGTATAGTAGTAGTAGTTAGTATAGTAGTAGTATAGTTAGTAGTATAGTAGTAGTAGTAGTAGTATGTATATAGTTATGTAGTAGTAGTAGTAGTAGTAGTAGTAGTAGTAGTAGTGTAGTAGTAGTAGTAGTAGTAGTAGTGTAGTAGTAGTATTTAGTAGTAGTAGTAGTAGTAGTAGTTGTAGTAGTAGTAGTAGTAGTTAGTAGTAGTAGTAGTTGTAGTAGTAGTAGTAGTAGTAGTAGTAGTAGTTTAGTAGTTAGTATAGTAGTAGTAGTAGTAGTAGTAGTAGTAGTAGTAGTAATAGTAGTAGTAGTAGTAGTAGTAGTAGTAGTAGTAGTAGTAGTTGTTGTAGTATCATTTTTGTTATAATTCGTTATTCGTGATAATCTATATATATTTATTTCTTTAAAGATCTGCATCTTGCGAGTCCTGTAAAACAAGACTTTGAAATGATTCCTAACTTCACCTTCGTGTATTCGGACATGCATGGTGAACCACAGCCCCTTCTTGATGATTACACATTCAGCTTTATAAAAGAAGGATTGTCCTTTACCCAAATGTGCTTCTCGTTTCTAGGAATCTTCACCAACACCATCAACATCCGGGTGTTTGTACAGCAAGGGGTGATAACTAGCAGCACAAACGTAGCATTTCTATCCCTGTCCGTGTTTGATTTCTTCAGTTCTTTGATGATGCTTCCCTTGCAATTCTGCTCCTTATTTGAAGTTGTCGGAACTTGGCGTCACGGTGTGACGTGTAATGTGTTGATGTCTTACACTGCCTATCTCTTCCCAATGTTCTGCAGCAGTAGTATTTGGACCACGGTGTTTTTGTCTATTGAAAAAGCCATCTGTGTGATGTTTCCTCTAAAAGTCAAGATACTATTTGGACCGAAGCAAACACTTTGCACAATCACATCTATTTTTATCATTTTTTCTCTCAATCAAATCACATTTGTCTCTTCAACGAGAGTAATCTGGAAGTTTCACTCTGCGTTTAATTTCACTTTGCCAACCTTTATAATGTCCCCATTTGCAAAAGGATATATTTATTTCAACAGCCTAATATCAACTACGATTTTATCATCAATGGCCATTGTCATTGTTACCATAGCAACCATTATCATGATACACAAACTCGTCAAAACCCAAGAATGGCGCAAAATCAACATGGCGGTGAATTCTTCAAATCATCATGACGCAATTTCCGGAGCCAAACAAATGGTTTCCAAAGAAGCAGAGACGGTGAAATTTGTGGTTACAACCACGTGTATATTTGTCGTCTGCCTGACCATATCCCAAGTCCCTGCCATTGTCTTGATGGTCATACCAGGAGCGACCCTCACGGGATACAATAGAAATATTCTTGCCACCGGCTATATGACCCGATTTCTCTTCAACTTGATCAATTCTTCGATCAACTTTTTCTTCTACATTCGAGTTTCCACGCGCTACAGGACAGCCTTCGTCGAATCGTTTCCAGCATTTCATTTCCTTGTCGACAGAACGAAATAAACAGTGACAGCCACTTGAAGAGACTATTGCTAAAAGGTCTTACGTCACAGGAATATAAGATTTTATAATAATGGAGGGTAAATTTTGGTTTGGGGTATATAGAGTATATGAAAAATAAAATGGTAGTTTTCAAATTAGGGGAAGGGGTGTCCCCGATAGCTCAGTTGGTAGATCACTCACTTCACATGCAAAGGGACTAAGATCGATTCCGGGTGCAGTCGAGAATCTTTCTGACCTCCTTGTCCACCAAGCAATGTATGGGTAGCTGAGTCTGTTAGATTTGGCGGAAAGAACTTTGTGATAGATTAGTGTGTATTCCAAAGGATGGAAAGCAATTGCTATTGTCTGTTTCACGCTATAGAAACCACGATAAACTAGGGCTTCAAGAGCCTAATGGCTCTGAATGACTCGATTTGAGACAAGGGACTCCGATTGTGTTCATAATGAACAAAGTAGATGAGTGTGACCGAATGTGATTATGCTTTAAGTGTATCACTGATCGGCTATGTGGTCTAGTGGTATGGCACTCGCTTTCAGATCGGAAGGTCCTGGCTTCGAGTCTTGCTCTACGCATAATTGAGTCCTTGTAAAGGACTCTATAATCACATTATCCCACTGTACTCAGGTGTAAAATGAGTACTAGTAAACAGCCTTATCTCTGTCCAAAAAAGAAAAATGTAATATGTGACCCCTCGTCTCAAAACGGTATTAATCGGGATGATTAAGATGCTGAAAATGGAATTTGTAGCCAGAAAAATCAGACTTAAGTTGAGTTTATTTGCTTTATAGAGGAGAAGGAATATCATATTTTACTGTTCTAAATACCAACGTTTAATATTTTTGACAAACTAACTATAATTTTACTGTTTAGCATCTGGTCCATAATACCGTTTTGAGACGTTGGGTCACATATCGCTTACCAGGCGTCATATCTCGTTCTGCATGTTAAGTGTTGCTGTTGGCTCTGTGCCCTTTGTATTGTGCTTTGAGCACGTTTGGTAGACATTGCATTTTATAAAAGATCAACCTTTTTTTTTTAATCATGAAAATGTAACTTGTAGTTCTGGATTGTCAATTTATTTCAATTTGACCATATGTGACCCATAGTCTGTAAACGGTTTGATTTCGTGATGAATAGAAAATATGAAACTTCATTTAGAGAGAGAATAGAAGGACAAGGGAGAAAAACTTCCAGCTGGTTGTAGTGTAAGAAATTACCTTTATTTTCTACCAAAACAAATAGAAGGTTATATATATATATATATATATATATATATATATATATATATATATATATATATATATATATATATATATATATATATATCTGGGTGGGGATCCTGACCTCCCATAGTGGGCAGGGAGGTACATGCTGTGTCTTCTATCCCCCATACCCGTTTTCCAATTGTTTCCTGTCATTCTTTTGGAATGAGATTACATAGTTTTGTCCTGATCCTTGCCGGAGTTCCTTGGCTGGGAAGGAAACAGTCGAATGTATAGTTATAGTTTTGGGAGATGATATTTTTTTCCTTGTAAATCATCTCTCTGTTATGCATTGTATTATGTTTAGTTTACATATTATATTATATAATTGGTAAACATTTGAGTGTATTCCTTTAGTTGGGACCTGTGCTTGTGTCTGGATGAGACTTTTAGGTGATCTCAAACTAAGTACTTTGGCGGTGTGCTCTTGGAATCTACATCTGTTCCCTATTTGAACCAATTCCCCTTTGTCTTACCTTTTCTTTTATGCTTTAATTGTAATTCTAGAACTTTTTACTATCCCATTTTCTTCCTTTTTACTGGCGCTGATATGACCTTAATGTGTTGCAAGCGCCGTAAAACCCTTAAAAACAAAAACAAAACATATATATATATATATATATATATATATATATATATATATATGTGTGTGTGTGTGTGTGTGTGTGTGTGTGTGTGTGTGTGTGTGTGACCTCTTGCCTCGTATTGGTAATATTTCGCGATGACTAATATGTTGAAAATTTCATTTATTGCTATAAATATCATTACTGGATTGATTTTGTCTATTTTAATGACAGAATGACTGAGATAATTCAGGGTCCAATGTCCAATATTTCATTTATTTTCCCGCACCAGTTTAGCTATAATTCTGGGTTTTTACCATCTGGTCCATCCCGACATAATGTCGTTTAGAGGGATGGGTCACAATGATATATTATTATATATATATATATATATATATATATATATATATATATATTGAATCGTGTTTGATACAAATATGGTACGAAAAGTGCTCGACATGTAGTAATGGAGCGAATTATTATGTTTTTAAATATTTACCACAATGTAGGCAGTCTACATTAATGTTTCAGGCTTAATTTGCCATCGTCAGGACTGAGTTGTTTTGTTGACTGTTGTTGTTTCTTGAAGTGGTTCCGGTTTAAAGTTAATTAACAAGAATTTCCGCCGATGTGGACACGTTCCGTACATCTCACTTTTCGTGTTGAGTGTGGCTTCATGAGGGTGTTTGATTATAGTATATTTCTCTTCCAGGCATAAGCTACATTGTTTTGATGTTGGTGTGTATCCTGTTGCTTTAGATAACATTTTCCATGAAATGTTTTGGTCTAGTTTGTTGTCTTTTAATTTCCAAATATGTTCGCTGAGTTATGTGGATGTTTTTTTGTTAGTGTTTCTAAATGTTGAGGTGTGGAGGTTGTATCTTGTTTTGAAATTATTTTCTGTTAGTCCTAGATATTTTTCTTGTTTGTTTGTTTTAGTTTCTGTGACTGTGGCTTGGTAAATTAAACTAGATTCTAAGCATTGTTTGTTTAGCGGGCAGTGTTCTTTATTTCTGCAATTGCATTTTCTGGTGGGTGGGTTTTGCTCTTGTCGGTGGTTTATTAATATTTTTTTGTTGTGGCTTGAAATTATTTGATCTATGTTGCGCATACACGAGTAGCTTATTTTTATGGTATTCCTGTTGATAATTTTATGTAGCTTGTGTTTTTTTGGAAAGTGTGTATCAATTAACTTCAGGAACTGCTGTCCTATTGTTTGTGCTGACTTTTTTGTCGAAAGGTGGGTTGAACCAAGTTATGTGTCGTTTTCTTGTTTTACGTTCTTCACTTGTGTGTTGGGGTTTACATGAGAGGGAGGCGTCTGTGTATTCAAATGGTGTGTTGTATCCGCTTTTTGTGAGTGCTTCTTTGTAGGGGGTGGCTGCGACGTTGAATATCTCTCTGTTTTCCGAAAGTTTGCTCACCCTCAGTGCTATGTTTTTTGGTATGTTTTCAATAACGGGACGGGGGTGGTTGCTGTTTTTTTATTAATGTAGCTAATGGTGTTGTTTGGTTTTCTGAACGGTTGGAATGAATTGGATTTTATGTCGAATGTGATGTCGAGGAAGTCAACTGTTTTTTTGTTTGCTTCTATCGTGATTTTCAAATTGTTGTTTTGGAATATTTTACAGATTTGTTTTTTGATGTTTTCGTTGCTCTTGGTCGTCTGTTGGTTATAGCGAGTCCGCATCTCTATAGAGGCCGATGTATGTGTGTGTATGTTGCAGTTGTGACAGGATGTAGAGTCCGACCAGTTCGCATGTTTCAGCACCGTAGAACGAACCCATTGTTACGTCGAAATCATTATGTCGCTTTGTCCACGGCGTGTTGTCATAGTATAGTGTGCTGTGCTTGGTGTGTTTGATGAAGTGTTTTTCCTCTTCTGCGATTTTGGTGTATTTTGCTGCGAATTCCAATGCTTTGTTTAGTAAGTCTGGAGTGATGGAGGGGTAAAAATCGCAAATGTCGAAAGAGATGAAGGTGCAATTTTCTTTGTTTTGGATATTTTTAAACCATTCAATGACTTCATCGGTGTTTTTCCACTGGTTGAATTTAGTTGCTTCTTTGACGTTTTTATTTATTTTTTCTAATATCTTTTTGCTGATTTTTCCAATTTCAGATTTGTATGGATTTATTAGTCTGCATTTTGGATTATTTTTGAAGTCAGGCTTGTGATCTTTTAATGTGATGAACGCTTCTCTTCTTGGTGCTATATCGATTCGATCGCTAAGGTCAAGTCTGTTCGCTATATTCTTATCTTCTTTTGTGATCTCTTCGGTTCTATGTGTTCTGTCTTTCTTATAGTCTTTGTTGATTTGTTTGTGTGTCATTTTATCATATTCCTCAGGTGCCATTTTATAATAGTTGTTGGATTTGTCGGCTGGTATCAGAAGTTGTTTTTCTTTGTTTATTTTCTTCACATCGTTAGCCAGTTGGTTTTGAGAGTTGTTATTTTTGTTTTTGAACTGTACACTTTGAATGAGATCTGAAAGTCCGTCTTCTAATTTTTTTTAATTCAGGTATTGGAGGGGGTGAATTTGTAGAGTTGAAGCCGTACGTTTTCTTGTGGGTGGTTTCTAAATGTGGGTTCAGGAAAAAGAATGTTCTCCATCGTAGATTCTTGACAAATGTTTCTGTTCTTGCTATTAGTGATTTAATGTAAGATTTTCTGTTGCAGGTAGGAATATTCTTTGTAGAATATGGGAAAGTAGTAGGTCTAAGTTGTGGCGTAGTGTCCATTTTGTGTCTAAGAGTGCTCAACGGTGCGGAGCTGTGTATTGAATCGTGTTTGATACAAATATGGTACGAAAAGTGCTCGACATGTAGTAATGGAGCGAATTATTATTTTTTTAAATATTTACCACAATGTTTGAGGCAGTCTACATTAATGTTTCAGGCTTAATTTGCCATCGTCAGGACTGAGTTGTTTTGTTGACTGTTGTTGTTTCTTGAAGTGGTTCCGGTTTAAAGTTAATTAACAAGAATTTCCGCCGATGTGGACACGTTCCGTACATCTCACTTTTCGTGTTGAGTGTGGCTTCATGAGGGTGTTTGATTATAGTATATTTCTCTTCCAGGCATAAGCTACATTGTTTTGATATTGGTGTGTATCCTTTTGCTTTAGATAAAATTTCCCATGAAATGTTGTGGTCTAGTTTGTATTCTTTTAATTTCCAAATATGTTCGCTGAGTTTTGTGGATGTTTTTTTGTTAGTGTTTCTAAATGTTGAGGTGTGGAGGTTGTATCTTGTTTTGAAATTATTTTCTGTTAGTCCTACATATTTTTCTTGTTTGTTTGTTTTAGTTTCTGTGACTGTGGCTTGGTAAATTAAACTAGATTCTAAGCATTGTTTGTTTAGCGGGCAATGTTCTTTATTTCTGCAATTGCATTTTCTGGTGGGTGGGTTTTGCTCTTGTCGGTGGTTTATTAATATTTTTTTTGTTGTGGCTTGAAATTATTTGTTCTATGTTGCGCATACACGAGTAGCTTATTTTTATGGTATTCCTGTTGATAATTTTATGTAGCTTGTGTTTTTTTGGAAAGTGTGTATCAATTAACTTCAGGAACTGCTGTCCTATGTTTGTGCTGACGCTTTTGTCGAAAGGTGGGTTGAACCAAGTTCTGTGTCGTTTTCTTGTTTTACGTTCTTCACTTGTGTGTTGAGGTTTACATGAGAGGGAGGCGTCTGTGTATTCAAATGGTGTGTTGTATCCGCTTTTTGTGAGTGCTTCTTTGTAGGGGGTGGCTGCGACGTTGAATATCTCTCTGTTTTCCGAAAGTTTGCTCACCTCAGTGCTATGTTTTTTGGTATGTTTTCAATGACGGGACGGGGGTGGTTGCTGTTTTTATTAATGTAGCTAATGGTGTTGTTTGGTTTTCTGAACGGTTGGAATGAATTGGATTTTATGTCAAATGTGATGTCGAGGAAGTCAACTGTTTTTTTGTTTGCTTCTATCGTGATTATCAAATTGTTGTTTTGGAATATTTTACAGATACTATATATATATATATATATATATATATATATATACTATATATATATATATATATTTTATATATATATATATATATTATATATATAAAGTAGCTTTCGGTTAGAAAATTGGTTGATTTTACGTGTATTTTATTGACTAATTAGGAATTCTATGTGGGGCTGTGTGGTCCTGGGTTCGAGCCTCGCTCGGCGCATAGTTGAGTCCCTGTAAAAGACTCTTCACTCACATTCTCTCACCGTACTCCAGTGTAAAATGAATACCTGACCGTTAACTGCGTTATGTCTGTCGAAAAAAATGAAGAATCGTTTAACAGGCGTCATGTATCGTTCTACATGTTTCGTGTTGCTGTTGGCTAGGGAAACTTTATAAAGCGCTTTGAGCACGTTTAGTGGATATTGCGCTATAAAGAAAGCTGAAGTTGTTCTTCTATTGTTTTTGTTTTGTTGTGTTTGGTTGATTTTTTTTTTAAAATGTATTTTCCTTTTGGGGATTCCATAAAATAGCATCAAATTCGAAATGTCTTGTAACGATGAATTATCTTCAAATTTTGTGATTTGTGAATCATATTGGGCTTTTGAGCTTTTATATAGCGCAATATTCACTACACGTGCTCAAAGCGCTTTACAACGGATCCCTGACCAGCAGCAACACTTAACATGTAAGATGGGACAGAACACATGTTAGGCGATATTACAATATTTTCGGACAGAGACAACGCTGTTAACGGTCAAGTTCTGATTTTACACCTGAGTACGGTGAGAGAATGTGAGTAATTAGACGTTTCCCATGGACTCAACTATGCGCACTCAGAGCGATACTCGAAGACTGGACCTTCCGATCAGAAGGCAGCGGCTTCTAATGGTGCTCACACTACTATGTTATGACGATCGACCCAATCAGCAACAGCTTCTAATGGTGCTCACACTACTATGTTATGACGATCGACCCAATCAGCAACAGCTTCTAAAGGTGCTCACACTACAATGTTATGACGATCGACCCAATCAGCAACAGCTTCTAAAGGTGCTCACACTACTATGTTATGACGATCGATCCAATCAGCAACAGCTTCTAATAGTGCTCACACTACTATGTTATGACGATCGATCCAATCAGCAACAGCTTCTAATGGTGCTCACACTACTATGTTATGACGATCGACCCAATCAGCAACAGCTTCTAATGGTGCTCACACTACTATGTTATGACGATCGACCCAATCAGCAACAGCTTCTAATGGTGCTCACACTACTATGTTATGACGATCGACCCAATCAGCAACAGCTTCTAATGGTGCTCACACTACTATGTTATGACGATCGACTCAATCAGCAAAGTCCGTATCGCACTCGTGCACCGTCGCAAACCCAACCGGTCACATCACACCGTTCAACTAAATGCTCTGCGGTTTCGAGTTCTAACCCACATCGGGTACTTGTTGGACAGATGGAAAGTCCCCACTTATTAAGAATGGATTTCCGACCTTGACGCGGTGATGACATCTTGAGGCATACCGAGGGCAAAGGTGTAAATCCGGGTTGGGCGTCCCGAGGCCATCCCGGGTATCGAGCCAAAGCGAGCCACCTGAGCAGCTGGCCCTATATGTGACTAATGGAGATCCAACCCGGTGCCCGAATGGCCTCGGCCGTCCCGGACTCCACACTATGTTGTCCGATTCGAAGGCGAATGTCAGAGCACCGGACCACGTGGCCGCACGAAATAATTATTACTATTATCATTGTTATTATGTGTGTATCATTATCGTAAATATTTTGTCATTAGCATTCGGACATATTATTCTGGAAAAAATAATATTTAAAAATTTGGCCAGAAGATTCGTCTTTTTAATATCGACCGATTTGATTGACCCTCATCTTGGCAAAAACTCGCAAAACTGGAACTTTGGGAAGTCCCGGGTTTGATAGCTTTTACAAAGGTGAGGGTCATTTAAATGGATCGATATTGGAAGGACGAGTTCTATGGCCAAATTTTTAAATAAGGATTTTTCCAGAATACGACATAATTGTTGTATATCTTCTGATTACTACTAATACCATTATACCATTAGTAGTAGTAGTAGTAGTAGTAGTAGTAGTAGTAATAGTAGTAGTAGTAGTAGTAGTAGTAGTAGTAGTAGTAGTAGTAGTAGTAGTAGTAGTAGTAGTAGTAGTAGTAGTAGTAGTAGTAGTAGTAGTAGTAGTAGTAGTAGTAGTAGTAGTAGTAGTAGTAGTAGAAGTAATAGTAGTAGTAGTAGTAGTAGTAGTAGTAGTAGTAGTAGTAGTAGTAGTAGTAGTAGTAGTAGTAGTAGTAGTAGTAGTAGTAGTAGTAGTAGTGGTAGTATAAGTAGTAGTAGTAGTAGTGGTAGTATTAGTAGTAGTAGTAGTAGTAGTAGTAGTAGTTAGTAGTAGTAGTAAGTAGTAGTAGTAGTAGTAGTAGTAGTAGTAGTAGTAGTAGTAGTAGTAGTAGTAGTAGTAGTAGTAGTAGTAGTAGTAATAGTATAGTAGTAGTAGTAGTAGTAATAGTAGTAGTAGTAGTAGTAGTAGTAGTAGTAGAAGTAGTAGTAGTAGTAGTGTAGTAGTATGTATAGTAGTAGTAGTATGTAGTACGATTTGTTGTATGTTTATTATAGTAGTAGTGTAGTAGTAGTAGTAGTAGTAGTAGTAGTAGTAGTAGTAGTAGTAGTAGTAGTAGTAGTAGTAGTAGTAGTAGTAGTAGTAGTAGTAGTAGTAGTAGTAGTACGATCTTGTTGTATTGGTTTTATTCATCATTTATCAGCACTTTTAATGGATATTGTCATCAAAATGTGTAATTACTGGCGAAAGCTTAAACGTCAATAAAATGAATTTGAATCGGTTATAATCTAGTTCACTTGAGACTGTCCAGATATAGACCACATTTGTCGTATTGTATTGTATTGTATCGCATTGTATTGTATCGTATCGTATTGTATCGTATTGTATTGTATTGTATCGTATCGTATTGTATCGTATTGTATTGTATCGTATCGTATTATATTGTATCGTATCGTATCGTATTATATCGTATCGTATCGTATCGTATCGTATTATATCGTATTGTATCGTGTCGTATTGTATCGTATCGTATTGTATCGTATCGTATTGTATTGTATCGTTTTGTATCGTATCGTATCGTATCGTATCGTAATGTATCGTATCGTATCATATCGTATCGTATCGTATTGTATCTTATCGTTTTGTATTGTATCGTATCGTATCGTATCGTAATGTTTCGTACCGTGTTGTATCTTATCGTAATGTTTCGTATCGTATTGTATCGTATCGTGTTGTATCGTATCGTATTGTATCTTATCGTATTGTATTGTATCGTATCGTATCGTATCGTATTGTATCGTATTGTATCGTATCGTAATGTTTCGTATCGTATTGTATCGTATCGTATCGTATCGTATCGTAATGTTTCGTATCGTATTGTATCGTATCGTATCGTATTGTATCGTATCGTATTGTATCGTATCGTATTGTATCGTATCGTATCGTATCGTATCGTATCGTATCGTATCGTATTGTATCGTATCGTATCGTATCGTGTTGTTTCGTATCGTATTGTATCGTATCGTATCGTATCGTATCGTATCGTATCGTATTGTATCGTATCGTATCGTATCGTATCGTATCGTATCGTATCGTATCGTATCGTATCGTATCGTATCGTATCGTATCGTATTGTATCGTGTTGTATCGTATCGTATTGTATCGTTTAATCGCTAAATGTTTTCTAAAAGCC
>NC_088374.1:1349838-1354838 GCF_034508935.2 Berghia stephanieae | reverse complement strand
ATCCATTTCACTTTCTGGCTTCTTCGAATTTTTGAGTAAGAATTATGTACGTTTCTAACACATAAGGGGGGTCTTGTGGTTTGAGCAGGCCTGCCAACTTGAAATTTTTAAAAATCGTAATTTTTAGGTATTAATAATAGTAGCCGATGTTACTAACTTTATAAATCAACAAATTAACCTCACACTAACCAATTACATAACTCTTCAAAATACTTAAAAGCGTGAACTTGGCATCAACTTTTATTTTCAATAAGTTTTAATTACTTAGAGATACTCGTAATGTTTTGAATTTGGAGTCGACATTTTATAATTTACACATTTTTGGTTGTTGTAGGCAGTTCTGGTTGTGTGATGTGTTGCTTGGCATTTCATTGGCGGACCTTCGGGGTGCATGTCCAACGGTTTACGTATGAAAACGTTTTGTGATATGTTGCTGTGTAATACATGGAGGACATTCGTGGTGCATGTCCAGAGGTTTACGTATAAACACGTTTTGTGATGTGTTGCTGTGTAACACATGGAAGATCTTCGTGGTGCATGTCCAGAGGTTTACCTATGAACACGTTTTGTGATGTGCTACTGTGTAATACATGGAGGACATTCGTGGTGCATGTCCAGAGGTTTACGTATGAACACGTTTTGTGATGTGTTGCTGTGTAATACATGGAGGACATTTGTGGTGCATGTCCAGAGGTTTACCTATGAACACGTTTTGTGATGTGCTGCAGTGTAATACATGGAGGACATTCGTGGTGCATGTCCAGAGGTTTACCAATGAACACGTTTTGCCAGAATAAGAAAAAGACAAACAAGCTTCATTTGCCTGACTGTGAGGAGAGAGGAGATAGAGAGGCTGGTGAAATGATAAATGGAAAGCAAAGCAATATCAACGTAAATAACCACGCCTCTCGGACATGCGTTGTAATCTAAACAACAAATGGCAGTGATTTGGTAAACACAGCAAACTACACAGGTGTTATTCTTGATGGCATGTGTCTAAGTGATTAGCCACTGTTCTAGCGCTTGATCAAGAAAACCGACATAGAAAATTATCTGTAAGCTTAAATATCTATAATTTGATCGAGAAAATCGTATGATATTAAGTCACTCATTTGGCGGTATAAAAACAATAAAAATGATCAGAGAAAAGTCGATGTCATTCACGTTATTGTTTATAAACAACCAAATATGTTTGTCCGAGCTTGTGTGAAGGTGTGTCATAAATTCCATGTTATTATTGGTCAAGAATCTACTAGTTAATAAGAAGACAGGAAGTGAAATTGGTGGACGATAGACTCATCAGTTGGACACAAGGCAGAAGCAATGTGGAGACCATCATGGCAACAAACGAGAGAGATGGTTGGAAAGGCATGAACGTCCAGGCATGGAATTAAGGCACCAGATGATGGAGTACAATATTCTTTTCCAAAGCGTAAGGGGTATGTTGTGTGTTTTGAGATGTGTAGCTGGGCCTGACATGGGCGTACATTCCAGAAGCCTGTCCAGACGTGTACACACACAATACACACACGTCCCTGGGCAAGTTTCTAGATATAAACCCACGCATCTTATAGATAGAACGAAGTTGACATCGCTCAGGCCTTTGTTGTGTGTGTTTGTTTTTTTTTTTTTTGCCATCCACGTTTGTGAGTAGTTCTCACTAAACTGTATTAACCAGACTGTAAAAGTTTAAGGTTACACATAGTTTTGTATGTTGGTCCATTATACTTCCGGATGGCAATGTTGTAAGATTATTAGGCAAGCGTAAACTATCTATATATTGTTTCAATATGTATGTGTGGATTTTTAGGTAATTCAAATACCAAGTATATTTCAACTTGAAGATTAAAAAACAACAATAACAACAACAAAATGATTTTCAAACGATCGTTAGATAAAAAATATAGAAAGGTTGAAATGAAACAAAACTTTCATAATTCTTTTTTAGAGAAAGAAGAAAGAAATAAAGAAAGAAAGAAAGAGAGAGAGAGAGAGAGAGAGAGAGAGAGAGAGAGAGAGAGAGAGAGACAGCTATATAGCGAGAGAGCGAGATAGAGAGAGTAAGAGAAGGATAGTAAGAGAGAGTAAGAGAGAGAGAGAGAGCGAGAGAGAGAGAGAGAGTAAGCTAGAGTGGGAGAAAAAGATATAAATATAGACCCCCATTGAGAGTATTCTTTAAAAAGATGAGGTGAATTTCATCAATCAATATTTGAAAGGTGAGTTTTCTGTCCAAAGTTTTGAAATCGAGTTTTTCTCCACCGTGCAGCAGTAAACACATAACCTCTTGTGTTTTGTTTAGGTGTCAGAGGCGGCCATTTTGATTCATTTTTCATCTCAGAGAATTTGTCAAAGTCATGGGATTCCAAAGTCATTTAAGATTGATGTTGTTTTGTTTTTGTTTGTATTTTTGATTTTCGCATAAAATGTTACGAAATCGTCCTATAGACAAATCTTGAGCAAATTGTCAAATACAGAAAGTGTTGGGCTCCAAATTCCTGGTCAGCCAATAAGAATACAATAAAAAATTAATAGATAGAAAAAAATAGCGTCAAAAAAGTACAGTGCATTTTTGTTTTTTTTTTTATTGACATATTTCAGGTTTAAATAATTCGAGAGCTGTGTAAGATTTCATCAAACGGTTTTTTGGCACATGTGTAGAATATATTCAGGTTTTGATTGGTTTGCGTTTTAACACTGTGCGTCTTTGGTAAGTGAGCTATGACGTCATCAATAGAAAATGATAATATTGACATAAATCGTAAGATTTTGGCTTGTCCAACATGATTCTCGAAAGTTTTTTTCCAATGAACGTGTCAGTCTAAAGATTCCAACTTGGAATGTTGCCTCAACACCTTAAAATTATTTTGTGCATGACGTCACCTGAAGACAAAAATAAGAACATCCGTTCGCTCTGATGCTTACAGACGTGTGACGAACTGAAGAGACGCTTGCGGCGTGTCAGTCAAAAGAGTGGAGCTTTAGATCGGACAATTGCGGAAACACGCGACCACAAGTGAGATGTGTAACCTTTGATGTTCATAGTCTGGTTAATACAGTTTGGTGTCGGGCGCTTAAATGACCTGAATAGTGTCGAATAGTGGGCAATAAACCATAACAAAGACCTGAGTGGCGTCACCTTCGTTCTATCTATCACTCAGGTCGTTGTTATTGTTTTTTGCTATCCGTGTTTATGAGTAACGCTCACTGAACTGTATTAACCGGACTATAAACGTTCATGGATACACAAAGTTTTGTGTGTTGGTCATTAATACTTCCGGATGGCAATGTTATGAGCTTCTTAGCCAAGCGCATACCATCTATATGCGGCCAGCAGGCACTGACAGTCCAAAAGACATCTAGATAACGAATGGCAGTGATTGGTAAACATAGAAAACTACACAGGATTTACTATCGATGGTGTGTTTCTAGTAATAAACACACTGTTCTACCGCCTGAAGAATAGAATAAACACAGACATCTAATATCCAAATGTTTATAACAGGATTGAGAAAATCGTGTGATAACTAGTCAGATATTTGGCGGTATAAAAACAATAACAAAGATCGGAGAGTGTTCGATTTCATTCATTGTATTGTTTATAAACAACCAACTATATTTCTCCGAACATATGTAAAGATGTGTCACAAATTCCATATTTTGATTGGTCAAAATTCTACTGGTAAATTGAGTACGATTCTCATACTCTTGCTTACCTCGAATTCTAGACCTGTCCCCAACAACTACAAGAGCCTGCCTGTGAGCGCTGTGAACAAAGTTCGAATTCCAAAACACAAGATTGTAAGTAATACCCCCCCCCCCTCTCAATTGATTCCGATTTCGTCATCTTTGAATAAAAGATATTTTCAAATATACTTAACTGATAATTCATTTCATTAAATCCAATTTTAGTGAAATGTATCGCTTGATAATAAAACATCACAAATAATTATTGTAAATATGATCTTGCCACGTGATGCCGCATATGGGGAGGGGGAAAGAGTAGATTATTGATAGGAAAATGGATCTCAGAGGAAGCTAACATAATATAATCTCATAATTATTTTTCAAATGCATTATCCAAGCCCTTTTAAATCAAATTGTTATTGCCATAAGTGTCCCATCCACAATGTTGTTGGAGATTGTAGTAAAATTGATTTCGCATTTTATTTAATTCTCGATTCAGGAGCTGTTATGTTAAAAAAACAAACAAAAGTTAAAAGATCGATAAAGAAAAAAATAATAAAATAGAGAAGAAAAATGTGGTGTTAAAAACACTGGTTCCAATCTCAATGGAAATGTAATAATATTGTCTAGTCAAGTAACAGGGAGAACATTTTAGAATCGTTAAATCGAGAATAATAAGAGTGTTTTCTTCTTCTTCTTCTTCTTCATCTTCTTCTTCTTCTTCTTCTTCTTCTTCTTCTTCTTCTTCTTCTTCTTCTTCTTCTTCTTCTTCTTCTTTCTTCTTCTTCTTCTCTTCTTCTTCTCTTCTTCTTCTTCTTCTTCTTCTTCTTCTTCTTCTTCTTCTTCTTCTTCTTCTTTTCTTCTTCTCTTCTTCTTCTTCTTCTTCTTCTTCTTCTCTTCTTCTTTCTTCTTCTTCTTCTTCTTCTTTCTTCTTCTTCTTCTTCTTCTTCTTCTTCTTCTTTTCTTCTTCTTCTCTTCTTCTTCTTCTTCTTCTTTCTTCTTCTTCTTCTTCTCTTCTTCTTCTTCTTCTTCTTCTTCTTCTTCTTCTTCTTCTCTTCTTCTTCTTCTTCTTCTTCTTCTTCTTCTTTCTTCTTCTTCTTTCTTCTTCTTCTTCTTCTTCTTCTTCTTCTTCTTCTTCTTCTTCTTCTTCTTCTTCTTCTTCTTCTTCTTCTTCTTCTTCTCTTCTTCTTCTTCTTCTTCTTCTTCTTCTTCTTCTTCTTCTTCTTCTTCTTCTTCTTCTTCTCTTTCTTCTCTCTTCTTCTTCTTCTTCTCTTCTCTTCCTTCTTCTTCTTCTTTTTCCTTCTCCTCCTTTCTCT
>NC_088374.1:1337338-1347338 GCF_034508935.2 Berghia stephanieae | reverse complement strand
TATGTGTGAGTGTTATATATATATATATATATATATATGTGTGTGTGTGTGTGTGTGTGTGTGTGTGTGCGTCTGTGTGTGTATGTCTATGTGCGAGTGTATATATATATATATATAATATATATATATATATATATATATATATATATATATATATATATATATGTGTGTGTGTATGTGTATGTGTGAGTGTATATATATATATATATATATATATATATATATATATATATATATGTTTGTGTGTGTGTGTATGTGTTATATATATCAGATAGTCAATGAGTGTAGTCCTTCACAGCTATTCAGCCGACAAAGCCGGAGTTTATCCCGGTTTCTATAGCGTGAAACAGACAATAGCAGTTATTGCTGGCTATCCTTTTAGTAGGACCCTAGTCTATCGCAATGTACTTTCCGCCATATCTAACAGACCTAGCTACCCAATCACGGATGGGTGGACAGGGGGTAAAAAAAATAAATATCGACTGCACCTGGGATCGATTCCGGTTCCTCTGCGTGTGAAGCGAGTGCTCTATCTACTGAGCTATCGGGAACCCCGAGTATCTTTAATAATGATTTTAATTTCATTAGTTTTAATAAAAACAATAATAACAATATAATAATAATAATAATAATAATAATAATAATAATAATAATAATAATAATAATAATAATAATAATAATAATAATAATAATAATAATAATAATAATACTTTATTACATCCCAAAAGGTATATGTTGTTTGTACCGACGTCTTATAATGTACACAATAAGATAAAAAGATAATGGAAATAGGATGTATATATAAATAAGGAGCATTTTTACAACCAGAACCGCGTTTTATATGAATAATTTTAACACTGTAAAACTGTTAAAACTGTCACTAGAAATTGAAATTTGATAAGATTGCAAAACAAATAAATTAATAAATTAATATTTACATTATTTGGCAGTAGATGAGCGAAAACAATGTCAAAAATGACGATTGCTTGTTGTTATAAAGACGAATAATGTACGACTGATTGGGGGAACAATTATAAAAGACACGCATTTCTATCTCTTTTATTCCATGTCACATGCGTTTAAAGTTATAAATTGTAGTTGGAGCACGAAAACAAGACATTTCTATCTTGTCACCAATGTTGACAATCATTTCCGCTTTCCAGACACAAAACCCTTCGTGCGGCTCTCTGGTCTTGTTGGACACTCGCTTTCCGATCAGAAGGTCCTGTGTATGATCCTCGCTCGGCGCATAGTTGAGTCCTTGGAAAATACCCTTTACTCACATTCTCTGACGTACTCAGGTGTAAAATAAATCAGCACCCGGTCGTTAACAGCGTCGTCTCTGTCGGAAAATGTGTAATATCGCCTAACAGTCGGCATGTCTCGTTCTACGTGTGTTGCTGTTTGTCAGGCCCCCCTAATAAAGCGCTTTGAGCACGTATTGTGGATATTGCGCTATATAAAACTTCAAATTTATTCCGCTCTACTGGCAAAAGTCTTCAGCAAAATAAATAAATCTTAACATTGATTTTTTTAAAATTATTTTCATTTTCAAAAATAAAACAAATGTAAAATAGTTGATTTACATTTTAAAAAGTTTTATTTTAACTTTTAAAAAGCGACATCAAGCTCACCAAAAAAACTGAAAGAAATCAACAAATGAGTCGAACGTGGAACTCTAAAGTAGCGACACCAGAGCGCAGGCCAGTTGGCCAAAGGATCTGATGACAATTGAACGCAAAATGTGTAAATGATGGCTGCTGGTTTCCCAAGACTCCCTAAACACGTTTTTCCCATTTTGAGATAATGAGAATTATTTCCCCTAAAATGTTTCATTCCGTTGGTTACTTTATCGCATTTAAACTTTCAATTCACATAAATTTAGGGGAAATTCTTGTGTCATTTGATGCTTGAAACAGAGTTTACATTTCAATTTATCTCATAGATGGAAACTCTCAAAAAGTAGAAAAATTGACTTCACGAATTTTGGAGAATCAGTCTTCTTATAAATATCGCATTGAATCCACGCCTAATATCTTCTGGAATTTTGTGGTTTGTTGTAAATAATGGATTTCGTTTGTGTTTGTTGTGATTTGATTCTATTTTATCTCTCTTTATATTTGATTATATCGGTCTTTTTTTAGCCTTCTCAATGGCTCAGTTGGTAGAACACTCGATTCGCACGAAGAGGGACCGAGATCGATCCGGATAGACAGCAAGCAATTGTTATTTTCCCTTTCACGCTATAGAAACCGGGATAAACTGCTCCAGGTCTCTGACATTGTTAAAAGTAGATTTGAAACGATTTGGGTTGTTTTTGTTACATAATTTGTCAGTCTTGTAAATTTGGTTAAAATAGATTTAACGGTTTGGGTTGTTTTTGTTACATTAATTTGTCAGGTCTTGTAAATTTGGTTAAAATAGATTTAACGGTTTGGGTTGTTTTTGTCATAAATTTGTCAGGTCTTGTAAATTTGGTTAAAATAGATTTAACGGTTTGGGTTGTTTTTGTTACATAAATTTGTCAGGTCTTGTAAATTTGGTTAAAATAGATTTAACGGTTTGGGTTGTTTTTGTTACATAAATTTGTCAGGTCTTGTAAATTTGGTTAAAATAGATTTAACGGTTTGGGTTGTTTTTGTTACATAAATTTGTCAGGTCTTGTAAATTTGGTTAAAATAGATTTAACGGTTTGGGTTTGTTTTTGTTACATAAATTTGTCAGGTCTTGTAAATTTGGTTAAAATAGATTTAACGGTTTGGGTTGTTTTTGTTACATAAATTTGTCAGGTCTTGTAAATTTGGTTAAAATAGATTTAACGGTTTGGGTTGTTTTTGTTACATAAATTTGTCAGGTCTTGTAAATTTGGTTAAAATAGATTTAACGGTTTGGGTTGTTTTTGTTACATAAATTTGTCAGGTCTTGTAAATTTGGTTAAAATAGA
The DNA here is from genome assembly GCF_034508935.2 of Berghia stephanieae. NCBI lineage: Eukaryota > Metazoa > Mollusca > Gastropoda > Nudibranchia > Aeolidiidae > Berghia > Berghia stephanieae. The sequence continues at coordinate 1,344,394 of NC_088374.1, read as the reverse complement.
TTTAACGGTTTGGGTTGTTTTTGTTACATAAATTTGTCAGGTCTTGTAAATTTGGTTAAAATAGATTTAACGGTTTGGGTTTTTTTTGTTACATAAATTTGTCAGGTCTTGTAAATTTGGTTAAAATAGATTTAACGGTTTGGGTTGTTTTTGTTACATAAATTTGTCAGGTCTTGTAAATTTGGTTAAAATAGATTTAACGGTTTGGGTTGTTTTTGTTACATAAATTTGTCAGGTCTTGTAAATTTGGTTAAAAATAGATTTAACGCTTTTGGGTTTGGGTTTTTGTTCTAATTAAGGATATTATAGAGAATAAATAAGAGTATAAAACATAAATTTAGAAATAGATTTAAATCTTTTTCACCATAGGAATTTGTCAGGTCTATTAAGGAAATGATAACAGCGTAAGGAGTGCAACTAAATTGAGCTATGTATTGCTGAACAAAGACTCAAGCGAGCTCGTACTAACAAAATTTGCAGCAAAATACAAAACAAATAGAAAAGTTTTGGTGTGGGGCTTTTATTATTTATTCATTTTTACAAGGGTCTGATGGGGTAAAAAAAAATCAATAGGTTCATAGAATTAAGATATCTTGCGAAATTTTAAAAAACAACAACAAAAAACAAACAAACAAACAAACTGAATTCCACGGTTATTTCAACAAGAATGAAAATGCCACAAACCGATGTGTACATATAGGCAGGTCTAATATCATCATCATCATCATCATCATCATCATCATCATCATCATCATCATCATTATCATCATCAACATTTGACATGTAGGATGAGATATGACGATGTTTAACGATATTACAACATTTTTTTTTTAAAAGATAAAAAGTTGTTTTCTGCCTGGAACTAATGTCACACCTGAGTACTTTGGGAGAATTTGAGCAAAAAGACTTTTCCGATGACTCAAATATGCACCTGTCAATGTGGGATTCAAATCCAGGACCTTCCAATTAGAAGGTGATTGTCATATCATTTGACCACATAGCCACACTTTGACATTCCCTCATTCCAGTATGGACAAAAGTCTTCTACTTACAACAGGTTTTATACATTGTTATAGGCCAATTCAAACTGCCAAGAGACAGCGTACGGTCTTTGCTTTGTACCTGAAAGGTACCCAGTTCGATCATCCGCCACTGCGCTGTGTGGCCTTGGGAGGGTCATTTCGCCCTAGCTCAATTTGCGGCACTGTAGGACTGAACCCTTGAGACAATTTTCCCATATGGTACGAATGAAGGGAATTTCAATGTATTATTGGTATTCGAATGGTGAAAACCACCCAAAAACGTTGAATGTTATTGAATGTAAATCTTAATGTGGTTGTGTTGTTTATTCTAGCCGACAGGAAAGAATTCTGTCTTCTCGATGCAAGCAAGAAGGACAAACACAAGATATGTGGTGACCTGTTAGTTCTCCAAATGGCTTGAGTTACTGACTAATGCCTCTTGGCTCCTGGCGAAGCATAGGGCCTCAACAGCACTCTTTCATCTTCTTCTGTCCTTGGCACAGACCTGTGCCTCACTCCAGGTAAGATTGGAGTCGCTCAAATATTGGTGAAGGCTTCTATTCCAAATCTGTTTTTCTCCAAATGGAATTGTCTTATTTCTGTGCCGTCTAAAAACATACTTGGGGGAAAAGAGAAAGAAACAAAATTGACGCCACGCGGCTCTTTGTTATTGTTTTTAGAAAGTCGTTTCGTTGATTAGTTCTCACTTAACTATAGACGTTAAAGGTTACACGGATGTGTGTTGGTACATGGTACCCGGCTGACGGGGTTTTTTGAGTATTTTACCAAAGCATCAAAATAGGACTTGATAATAAGTGAAAGAGGAGAAAGTGGTCAGAACAACAACGGTAGCAAGAACAGCAGCAGCAAAAGCAGCAACAGCAGCAACAGCAGCAGCAGCAGCAGAAGAAGAAGAAGAAGAAGAAGAAGAAGAAGAAGAAGAAGAAGAAGAAGAAGAAGAAGAAGAGGGGGGAAAAAGAGAAGAAATAATAAATAATAACCTCCCTTTATTCACCCCCAAGGGAACATTTGTCTTTAGAGTCTATTCCAAGGGAAGACTGGAATAACCCAGGCGTTAGCCGCGGTGCAGCGCCCAACATTGAGCTAGGGCGAGGTGACTTGCTCAAGGCCACACAACGAGGCGGGTAGTCGAACTGAGTACCTTTTGAGTACGACACAAAGACCATACCGCTAAGCCACGCCTTCCCAGCAGGAGGTGGGGAAGTAATTACAATAACAAGAACGGGAGAAAAGGAAAAAAGACATAGAAAGAAGAACAACAAAAAATACAAAGTCACTGATTTGTAACAACAAATCTTCAAAGATGGCGTCGAACCTAAGCCTGAATTATCAGACATTTCAGTCTGAACATAAAGATTTAATCAGTGATGACCTGTACAAGTCAATCAGGCGAGGATTAGATTTTACTCAAATGTTTTTCTCCATTCTTGGAGTAATCACAAATTCTATCAACATACGAGTATTCTTACATCAAGGGGCGACAACCAGCACTACAAACATGACCTTTCTCTTCCTGTCTCTATGCGACTTTTTCAGTTGTTTGATAATGTTTCCCCTACAACTGTGCACGATCGTCAAACTGTTTGCAACATGGCGTCAGGGAATAACCTGTAGTACATATTTAACCTTCACTGTTTTCATTTTCCCTGCCTTTTACAACACTAGTATCTGGATCACTGTGTATTTATCCCTTGAAAAAAGCCTCTGTGTTCTTTTCCCTCTTAAAGTCAAATCAATATTCACACCGAAACGTACTTTCACAATTCTCTTGATAACGTTCATCATTTTCGCCGCCAACCAAATAATCTACTCGTCGTCCTTCAAAATGATTTGGATCCTGAACCCGATATCCAACGTCACAGCGCCAAAGCTAGTGGAGACTCCCTTTTCCAAACGACACATCTATTACGACAGTGTGGTCGTCACTACAACTCTTTCTACAACTGCTATCATTATCGTCACCATGGCAACCATTATCATGATAAAAAAGCTTAGAAAATTACAAAAATGGCGGAAGCACAATACAGCCACTCTGACATCATCTCTTACCGGAAATGACGCAGCGACAGGCAATAAACAGTTATCTTCCAAAGAAACGGAAATGGTGAAATTTGTAATCACAACAACTTGTATTTTCATCGTGTGTTTAACAATTTCTCACATCCCCGCCACTGTAGTCCAAGTCATTCCGGGGATTTCATTAAATGGCCGGAACAGGAATTTTCTTGCCGCCGGATACTACTTCCGATTCGTGTTCAATCTCATCAATTCATCCATCAACTTTTTCTTCTATGTCAACGTTTCCACACGATATAGGACGGCGTTTGTCGAGACCTTTCCAAAATGTCTTTGGTTTGTCTCTGACACAAAATAATTAGCAACAGATTGGAGAATGCTTGGATAATCACAAAGTAGTCCTTATCCTACCCCTCACCCTTAAATATTAACGCGTAATGATATCAAGTTTACAATAATAATTTGTGACGTCAGCTTATCAAAAGTTAAATTTCACCAAAATCATTTTTTTAGAAATGTATTTTTTAAGTATTTTTGTCTGTTATTCAGAGATAACGAAACCAGAATCAATTGAGAGGGAGAATAAAAGATTTCTTACACTCTTGTGTTGTGGATTTCGTACTTTGTTCCCAACGAAAACTCACAAGGTTGTGCAGCGGTTTGGAACACGTCCGGAATTCCAAGAAAACAAAAGTCTAAAAATAATTTATTATCTCCCCTTGAAAATCCACTAACGTGTCTTAAATATGACAAAACAATGCGTTAAACGCCTCTCTATCCAACTCTGGGGATCCCGATGGCTCAGTTGGTAGAGCACTCGCTTCACAAGCAAAGGGACCTGGATCGATCCTGGCTGCAGCCAAGATATTTTTCTGAATCCTCCCCATGCCCCCCCCCCCCTCCATCCACTCAGCAGTGATTGGGGAGCTGGGTCTGTTAGATCTGGAGGAAGTACTTTGCGATAGACTAGCGTTATTTCAAAAGGGTAGCAAGCAATTGCTACTGTCCGTTTCACGCCATAGAAAGTGGGATAAACTCCAGCTCTATGGGCCTGGTGGCTCCGAAGGACAACAACTACCTTTTATATCCAAGCTCCTGCACAAGAAATCCGTTATCAAGAAGTTTCATTGAATTGAAAATATTTATAACGTTCTCGCGTTGCAGCTACAAATTCTGAGTTCTACGGAATGTTTGTAGTACTGCCTCGGGAATTTTTATGTAGCGCAATACCCTCTAAATGTGCTTAGTGCGGTTCACAAGATAGTAGTGACGTCTGCAACAGGTACAACTGTAACGCAGATAACATGAAACATCCCTATATATTGAATGAAGATGATGTCATTCCGCTCTTTTCTTGTCTTAACAGCTAAGTGAGTGAATAGTTCTCACTTATGTCCTTCCAAAAGGCTACAATCGTTAACGTTTATATATGACATTACTTTTCTTATTGTACGATTTACCTGGCGGGCACAACTTGTGAGCATTTATCCTAAACGCTAAACATCAATATAAATCATCAGAGGATCAGTTTCCTTATCGATATGTCGAGCAAACAGGAAGAAACCCAGATGTCCGTCACTTTAGAGTGTTAGAAACACAAACAAAAAAAACGAGCTTTTATATTGCGCAATATCCACTAAAGGTGCTCAAACCGCTTTACAATTGGTCCCTGACTGACAGCAACACGTAACATGTAGAACGAGACATGTAAGGCGATATTGCAATTTTTACGGTAGAGACAACGTGGTCAACGGCCATTTTACACCTGAGTACGGTGAGAGAAAGTGAGTAAAGAGCTTCAAAGCGAGGCTCGAACCCAGGACATTCCGATCCGAAAGTCGCACAAATGAGCCATAAGAGATGAGTTCCTTTCTTTAAATTAAATGAACTTCCGCCTTTTGCAACGACATTATCAGGTCCCGTCGCCTCGGTGATTTCACGAAGGAATATAGATAATCCATCAAAGATGTCTGATGTCAACAGGAATCACCAATGTTGTCTAGAGTGATCAAATCGGGGGTAAATAATATTTCCCGAAGAGAAAAAAAAAGTGCCTGAAACGGGTCTCAAACCCGGGACCTTCTGGGTTACAGTGCAATGCCGTAACCACTCGGCCACTTCGCTCCCCTTTCTAAAGAAAATAAATTGTCGACTGTGCAGACAATACAAATTACACTCGACTTCTCAAATTTGTATTTTAAATTCGTAATGTCTATAGTTTTCCAACAGCCCTATCCCTACTCCTCTGAATGCAACTTTGTTATGATTATAATCCTCACGGGAAAGAGAATCAACATAACATTACTGTAAACATTTCAAAGTTTGAGTCACATTTTATTGCAAATGATGAAAGGATCAAAGGAATTCGGCATTGTTAGAAAACCGTTTGGTCTATCACTAACGGTATTGAAAATTCGTAAAGTCACTTAAAATATAATACCGCATGTCTGCATAAAATCACGGTATCACATTTCGTAACTTTGGAGGAGCACCGGACTTCGAACCGGTTGTAGACATTAGTTTAACCAACGTGCACCTATTTACAGGCCTGATTACCCAATTCATTATGGCATCATTGTGGTAATGGAAATCTTTTAAAATGACCTCAATTATGAAGAAATTACCTCCATATTCTTCCCTCTTTTACAGCTTTAGCTTATGGAATTTATATTAGAACATTAAAAAGTTGAGAATCAAAATGTTATGACAAAATTAATGTTTTAAAAATGTATAATTTGGATTATAATTCAAAATTCACAAACCTTTTCAAAAAGATCTCTCTATGGTGACATAATTCATTATCTCTGTGATAAGTGTGGAAATTTTCAGACAATTTCATTGAATAGATTCTGAGAAACGTTTGACACAATATCCCATACCCTTTGAAAAATGACATATTGAGAAAATAGCAAAATAGCTTTCCGTTTTTCACACTTTTCTTACTAGACTGTGCCATTTTCAACTGTGTTTTTCGTGCTTTTATAAGCAATTTTAAGAAGATGGACTTCAATATTTTTATTTTTAAAATAATAAAATGTCGTTTTCCAGCAAAATCTCAAAATCAATATTCCTAATTATAAGACCAACCCCACCCTTGAACGTATTGGATAAAAGAACTTTGAAATTTACATAGGGCACAAAATGTTAAAACTCATGTTTATATTTTCGAAAGGAGAAAAGACGTACAAAAATCTTTGTAAAAATCTTTGAAAGAAAATGGTCCCTTATTGGGCTCGATGTGTTTTGGGTTGCTATAAAAGGGGTTCAAGAAAACCGCATTGTCTTAAGATAGCAGACAAATGTGGCAAGTAACATTAGAAGGGCTCGCATACAGAAGGCTCGAGGCTCATAATATTGAAATGCGAGCGAAGATTGAGAGAAGGAAGGAAAGACAGAAAGTAAAACAGCTAGATGGGACACCTTCCATAAGAGTACAGACACATTGATGGGACACCTTCCATAAGAGTACAGACACCTTGATGGGACACCTTCCATAAGAGTACAGACACCTTGATGGGACACCTTCCATAAGAGTATAGACACCTTGATGGGACACCTTCCATAAGAGTACAGACACCTTGGAATACGTGAGTTGGTGACAGGGAACATGATGCTTTGATGTGGAAGCGATCTATAGATAGAATAAAGTTGACGTCACTCATGTCTTTGTTATTATTTTTAGCCATCCGCGTTTATGAGTAATTCTCACTAAACTGTATTAACCAGCCTACAAAAGTGCATGATTACACATAGTTTTGTATGTTAGTCCGTTATACTTCCGGATGGCATTGTTGTGAGCTTCTTAGCCAAGCACATACTATCTATATCCGTGTTTTCGTCCAACCTAGTTATCGATCACATGGTTTCTTGCTGTACAACGATTGGACATTCTTTGTTTATCAAAGCTGTTGACATATCCGTGAGTCAGGCTGAGTAAAATGACGTTTGATATTTCTTAAACTGTGAACGTTTTTCACTATGTGGATCATTTTGAGCG
>NC_088374.1:1328728-1337238 GCF_034508935.2 Berghia stephanieae | reverse complement strand
ATAACGCAATGAAAGTTCTTTCCGATGACGGATGGGGGGATATCACCTCTCCAAAACTTACCTTATTATATGAGATCTTGAGATTCTTATCCAATAAAACATCTCAAAAAATCAGTCGACCTAGACTGGGGATCGAACCTCAGACCTTCTGATAACCGGTCATGCTACCAAGGTAGGTAGGTCTGAGGTACGATCTCCAGTCGAGGTCGCACGGTAGCACGTCTGGCCGGTAATCAAGAAGTCTGAGGTTCGATCTCCAGTCGAGGTCGCACGGTAGCACGTCTGACCGGTAATCAAGAAGTCTGAGGTACGATCTCCAGTCGAGGTCGCACGGTAGCACGTCTGACCGGTAATCAAGAAGTCTGAGGTACGATCTCCAGTCGAGGTCGCACGGTAGCACGTCTGACCGGTAATCAAGAAGTCTGAGGTTCGATCCCCAGTCGAGGTCGACTGAATTATTGGGATGGGTTTTTTTTTCTTTTGTTATTTTTTCTTGCTTTGTCTGGCACCTTTCATCTACACTTGTTCAGTTTTTGATCTTACACCGGTGCCTGCTCTTTCATTTCTTACTTGGGGGTAGAATGACGTCATCAGTTTTTGCCACAATTCCTTCAAATGAAAATCAACAAACGCCACTTCCATCAGCCGGATTGCTTTTACTTTTATAAAAGGTAATGTAAATGTTGCAGCCCGAATCTAGAAGAATGAAATAACAATGTGAAATTTAATGTAAGCTCCAATGAAATACACGAAAACAGATAAAATAGACGTTTCGGGTTTGCCCTTTCTCAACAAAACAGGATGAATGAAACACTACAGACGAATGAGATAATGTGATAGTGGCGTTGTTACGATCAATAAACACATTCATTGATTGGGCGGGGATTAGTAAGCTCCTTTATAAGGAATCATGAATTAAAATAGAACAATAGCCTTTATAAAAGTTAAACCAAAACGTGCATTGTATCTTTATTCGTGTATTAAATCAAAGCTTACGTTCAATTTCACATTGTTTTTTTATTTTTATAAAAGGTAAGTGTTGACATATTCAAATCTTGAAATATCCATTCTCTTGAATCAAAGTGCATATGTTTTAGCAGGTCTTACAATCGAACGCAATTACGGGCATGATTTAACATTGTTGTAATCGAAATATTAGGCGTTGGTTTGGGGGGATTTCCGTTACTATAATGAGCTCATTACAATTTGGGGTACCAGACCTGTAAATGAGTAAACGTTGTCTTGGATCAAGATATTTTTATCTGATTCGCTTTACGGCCTTTAAATCCACTTATCCAGCCGCTTATTTAGATAAAGCGCGGCCTTCCGAAAGCTCCTCGTGCTAAAGGAAACAACTCAAATATTCCCTCGACTAACTCTAAGAAAAAAAAAACCTAGTACCTTTAACTAACCCTAATAGGAAAAACAAACACTCTATCACCTTTACTAAGACTTAACTAACCCTAATAGGAAAAACAAACACCTTATCACCTTTACTAAGACTTATAACTAACCCTAATAGGAAAAACAAACACCTTATCACCTTTACTAAGACTTAACTAACCCTAATAGGAAAAACAAACACCTTATCACATTTACTAAGACTTATAACTAACCCTAATAGGAAAAACAAACACTCTATCACCTTTACTAAGACTTATAACTAACCCTAATAGGAAAAACAAACACCTTATCACCTTTACTAAGACTTATAACTAACCCTAATAGGAAAAACAAACACCTTATCACCTTTACTAAGACTTATAACTAACCCTAATAGGAAAAACAAACACTCTATCACCTTTACTAAGACTTATAACTAACCCTAATAGGAAAAACAAACACTCTATCACCTTTACTAAGACTTATAACTAACCCTAATAGGAAAAACAAACACTCTATCACCTTTACTAAGACTTATAACTAACCCTAATAGGAAAAACAAACGCTCTATCACCTTTTACTAAGACTTTATATAACTAACCCTAATAGGAAAAACAAACACTCTATCACCTTTACTAAGACTTATAACTAACCCTAATAAGAAAAACAAACACCCTATCACCTTTACTAACACTTATAACTAACCCTAATAGGAAAAACAAACACTCTATCACCTTTACTAAGACTTATAACTAACCCTAATAAGAAAAACAAACGCTCTCTCACCTTTAATAAGACTTATAACTAACCCTAATAAGAAAAACAAACACTCTATCACCTTTACTAAGACTTATAACTAACCCTAATAGGAAAAACAAACGCTCTCTCACCTTTACTAAGACTTATAACTAACCCTAATAAGAAAAACAAACACCCTATCACCTTTACTAAGACTTATAACTAACCCTAATAGGAAAAACAAACGCTCTATCACCTTTACTAAGACTATTAACTAAACCTAATAGATAAAAAAAATCCTCCGACCACGATCTAACCCTAACAGAAAAAAACAACTAGGACTGCTTTCAATGCTTCACAAAACAAAATGGCGACGGAAAAACAAAACAATAGACATATTAGGAAAGTTTAAAATTTCACAAATTGATCTAAAAATTGACCTAAAAGTAGTCATTCAGAGCCATTCGGCAAAGGGAGCAGAGTTTATCCCGGTTTTTATAGCGTGAAACGGGCAATAGCAATTGATTGCTATCATTTGGATAGGACGCTGCAGTACTTTCCACCCTATCTAACAGACTCAGTTACCCAATCATTGTTTTTCTTGGCTTGAAATGTCAACATGGCTATCCCGTTTTTACCTCGGATTGTTACGGAAAGTAATAATGATAATATAATAATAATAATAATAATAATAATATAAATAATAATAATAATAATAATAATAATAATAATAATAATAATAATAATAATAATAATGGTAATAATAATAATATAATAATAATAATAATAATAATAATAATAAATAAATAATAATAATAATAATATAATAATAATAATAAAATAATAATAATAATGAATAATAATAATAATAATAATAATAATAATAATAATAATAATAATAATAATAATAAATAATAATAATATAATAAATAATAATAGTAATAAATAATAATAATAATAATATAATAGTATAATAATAATAAAATAATAATAATAATAATAATAATTAATAATAATATAATAATAATAATAATAATAATAAATAATAATAATAATAATAATAATAATAATAATAATAATAATAAATAATAATAATAATAAATAATAATAATAATAATAAAAAAATAAATAATAATAATAAATAAATAATAATAATAAAATAATAATTAATAACATTAATAATAGTAATATAATAATAATAAGAATAATAATAATAATAATATAATAATAATAATAATAATAATAATAATAATAATAATAATAATAATAATAATAATATAATAATAAAATAATAATAATAATAATAATAGTAATAAATAATAATAATAATAATAATAATAGTAATAATATAATAATAATAATAATAATAATAATAATATAATAATAATAATAATAAATAATAATAATAATAATAATAATAATAATAATAATAATAATAATAATAATAATAATAATAATAATAATAATAATAATAAATAATAATAATAAATAATAATAATAATAATAATAATAATAAATAATAATATAATAATAATAATAATAATAATATGGTTTTTATATAGCGCCTTACACCGTATATCAACAAGCTGAAATAAATACATATAAAACACGAGTAATTTGTGTCTAGGATCTATTTTGGTTGCCTTCTATCTTAACTAGAAACAGACTGGCACAGTCGAAGTAAAACACACACACACACACACACACACACACACACACACACATTCACGCCAAGCATCCACAGAGACGATACAACCACATTCATTCTACCTCTCACTAATTTATAATAACAGGAATCAGAACTTTTCGAGCAGCGCACAGTTGAGTGCAAAGTTGGATTGTTTTATTTGAGTGGCGCATGTTGTGAGAATTTCCCCTAATCGCATCCCATCAATTCCTTTTTTAAGAATCAACAAAAACTCCTTGTGAGAAATGATCACCAAAATGCCGCAGTTCTTTGTCATTGTTTTTACACAGCATTTTGGTGATTAGCTCTCACCAAACTCTATCAAATAGACCATAAAAGTGACGTCAATTTGGTTCCTGTTATAGATAGTATGCAGATGACGTCACTCAGGCCTTGGTTATTGTTTTTGCCATCCGCGTTTGTGAGTTGTTCTCACTAAACTGTATTAACCAGACTATAAAAGTTCATGGTTGCACATGGTTTGTGTGTTGGTCCGTTATACTTCCGGATGGAAATGTTGTGAACTCCTTGGCCAAGCGCATTCTATCTATAGATAGACTCAGGTCTTTGTTATTGATTTTTGCCATACGCGTTTATGAGTAATTCTCACTGAACTGTATTATCCAGACTATAAACGTTTAAGGTTACACACAGTTTTGTGTGTTAGTCCGTTATATTTCCGGATGGCAATGTTGTGAGATTCTTAGCTAAACGCATACTATCTACAAAACAAAATAGACGTCACTAATGACACAAAACCACGTGTGACCTTAAACGTTTATAGTCTGGTAATACAGTTTAGTGAGAATTACTCGAAAACATGGATGGCAACAACAACAAAACAATGACAAAGATCCGAGTGACTTCATCTTCGTTCTATCTATATGTTCTGATGGCAATGTTGTGAGTTTGTTAGCCAAGCTCACAGCATCTGTACCTTTCGAATATTCTACAGACAAAAACGTTTGGGGAATGTCGCCATCATGAAGACTTGGACTGTATCAGTCTGTTGTTGTCTCCTGGTTTTCATTGTTGAACTCTCAGCGGGTAAGTTGTGGCTATTCTCCTTGTGGTGGGGACATGATGGTCAATAGATTCATCATCGTTGTCATTACCATTGTCGACCTCCTCTCCGTTATCGTCATCATCATCATCTTTATCATCATCATCACCATCGTCGTCATCACCATCATCATCATCATCATCATCATCATCATCATCATCATCATCATCATCATCATCATCATCATCATCATTAAAGGGGTTGCACGCAATTAGGAAAGAAGAGCGTGATGTCAAAAAACATTGGTTCCACACTCATTGGAAGTGTTCAACCACACTTCCAGAGTACTGGATACGAACATTGTGTGAATCATCTTCTGGTGTTGATGCAAGTGCATCCGTCCTTGCACTTTTACTTCCTGTTATCCTTAGAATCTGCCTATATCGGCTATGTAGTCTTGTGGTATGACACTCGCTCTTAGACCGGAAGATCCTGGGTTGTTGTTGTTGTTATTATTATTGTTTTTTTTTATTAAATTTTTACATTATTATTATTTACTCTCTCTATTACTACTCTACTCTCTACTACTCTACTCTACTATTCTACACTACTACTACTACTATACTATATATATACTACTATAAACTACCTACTACTACTACTATACTACTACTACTACTACTATTTCTACTATTTTACTACTCTACTACTATACTACTACTACAACTACTACAACTACTTCTACTCTATAACTACTGTTACATTAAACAAACCCAAACATGAAATGATCTAAAAGAACTTGTATTTTTATATATATTTTTCCAGGTAACAAATGGGCAGGTAACTCTATTTTAAATTAACTATAAAATGCATTATGTAACAACTTTATTTTATATTGATATGGATGATGATGATGATGATGATGATGATGATGATGATAAATGAAAATTGATGGGTGATGATGAGTGTGATGAAAGGGATGATTATGATGATGATGATTATGATGATGATGATGATGTGATGATGATGATGATAATGATGATGATGATATGATGATGTGATGTGATGTTTATGTGTAAAAATGGTGATATGTGAAATGAGGGGTTGATGATGTGATGATGTTGTTTGTTAGAGATGTGATATGATAAGAGGGAATATGATGATGATGATGATGTGATGAGATGTGTGTGAAGTGTTATGTGATGAGGGTGTTTTATGATGATGATGTGTGATGGTTTATGTGATGATATGGTTTATGATGTGATGATGATGATGTGATGTGTGTGATGATGTGATGGGGATGTGATGATGTGAGATGTGAGAGGGTTTGAGGTTGATATGATGATGATGATGATGTGATTTTGATGATGATGATGGGGGGTTTTTGATTGGTTTTTATTTGATGATGATTGTTTTTATTTTGGATTGATTATGGGATGATGATGATGATGATGATGATATGAGGATGATGATGATGATAATGATGATGATAAAAGGGGATGATTATGTGATAAGGGGTTTGTTTAGGGTTATGATGGATGTTGTTTGGTGATTGAGGTGATGATTGATGATGATGATGATGAGTGATGAGGGATATGTGATGATGTTGATTGAAAAGAGGGAAATGATATGATGTTTGAGATGATATGATGATTGGAGGTATGTTTTTGATGGGGGTGATGTGATGTGTGATGAATGTGATGATGGGGTGTATGAGTGATGGGTGATGAGTTGTGATATGTGATGTATGAGATGATGATGATTTGAGTGAGGGTGATATGATGATGAGGTGTTTGAGATTTTGGGGTTATGATGATTGATGTAAAATGATGTGATGATGATATGATGATGTGATGATGTTTATGAATGTGATTTGATGTGATGTGAGTGTGATGATGTGATGTGTTGATGAGATGTTGATAAATTAGGGTGTTTTGATGATGATGAATGGATGATGATGATGATGATGATGATGATGATGTGATTATGATGAGATGATGAGGGTTTTTGATGATGATGAAAAATGTGATGATGATGAGGGGATGATGATGATGATGAGGAAGGGGATGATGATGATGATGATGATGGATGATGATGATGATAAAGATGATGATGATGATGATAATGAGATGATGATATGATGAAGATGATGATGTGATGATAAGATGATGATATCAAAAAATGACGTTAAGCTGATATGGGTCCCAAAGAATTTTAAAGTCATTATTGAAGGTATTGTCTCCCCTAAATGTCATTCACGTGACCTCCCCCAACAACCAAACCCCCAAATCCACTACAGGTTATCAATTTTAAAAAAAATTGGATTCATACTCTGATGTCACGTTTCCAGCAACGGCGATAGCCGGGTCAAACAAATAAAAACTGTCTTTTTATTCTTCTGCTGGCAAGAACGTTTCTAGTCATGTGATCAGAATATGTAAAAGTCAAAACATGAGCAGATTTATATTATTTTTCATCTCTTGATACACGTTTATGCTTATCGGAGAAATATTTTTAAAAGGGGGTCCGCCTTGTTCCCCTAGTTTTTGAGCCCGTTAAAAAGTTTTCATGCTCATTAAGGGGGAAATGACGTCACGACTGTTGAAGCCTATTAATGAACCAAAATGACCATTTCTAAGACAATGTTGTGAGTTTCATAGCCAAGCCCAAAATACTATAGGTAGAAAGAAGGGGCTAACTCAGCTTTTTTGTTATTGTTTTTTAAACCAGTCAAATTTCCGGGGGGTAGTTCTCACTAACTTCTAGCAATCAGACTATTGACGTTTAAGGCTACACACAGTTCTATGTGTTGGAAAGTAATTTCAGGCTGGCGAATGTTTTGAGCGTTTTGTGTAAACACATAGCATCGATTCTCATTTTGATAGAATTTACCGATTTACACTGATGAATAAAAATGGCTGTCTATAATACAATAATAAAGAGTGTTAATGTCGTTTCATCTACAATAGATAGTATGCGCTTGGCTAAGAAGCTCACAACATTGTCATCCGGAAATATTTAAATTAAATACTATCTTTTTAAAAATTTCACTAAAGTTCGGGCTAAGGCCCAAAGGGATGGCCTACGTCAATTTATTCAATTAATATGTAAGGCGTTGCTATTTTTTTGTTGTTATTTTACATTTTTGTGCCCCTTTTCATTTATATATATATATTTTATATATTATATATAATTTTTAAATTTTTATAATATATATATATATATTATATATATAAATTGTCGCCTATTCTCAACTTTGTTTTTATACATTTTTATGATTTCCAGTCTGTTAAGAAGTTCCATTTTTGGATGAATAAAGATATTTTTTTATTATTATTTTATTATTTTATTTTTTTTATTTATTATTATTATTATTATTATTATTATTTTTATTATTTTATTTTTTTATTATTATTATATTATTTTTATTATTTTATTATTATTATTTTTATTTTTATTATTATTATTATTTTTAAAATTTTATTTATTATTATTTTTATTTTTATTATTATTTTTATTTTATTATTTTATTATTATTATTTTATTTTTTATTTATTATTTTAAATTTTTTTATTATTTTTATTATTTATTTTTTATTTTTTTTTTATAATTTTAATTTTTATTATTTTTTATTTTATTTTATTTTTTTATTAATTATTTTTATTATTATTATTTTTATTTTTTATTTTTATTATTATT
>NC_088374.1:1324445-1328628 GCF_034508935.2 Berghia stephanieae | reverse complement strand
TACTAGTGTTGTAAAAGGCAGGGAAATGAAAACAGTGAAGGTTAAATATGTACTACAGGTTATTCCCTGACGCCATGTTGCAAACAGTTTGACGATCGTGCACAGTTGTAGGGGAAACATTATCAAACAACTGAAAAAGTCGCATAGAGACAGGAAGAGAAAGGTCATGTTTGTAGTGCTGGTTGTCGCCCCTTGATGTAAGAATACTCGTATGTTGATAGAATTTGTGATTACTCCAAGAATGGAGAAAAACATTTGAGTAAAATCTAATCCTCGCCTGATTGACTTGTACAGGTCATCACTGATTAAATCTTTATGTTCAGACTGAAATGTCTGATAATTCAGGCTTAGGTTCGACGCCATCTTTGAAGATTTGTTGTTACAAATCAGTGACTTTGTATTTTTTGTTGTTCTTCTTTCTATGTCTTTTTTCCTTTTCTCTCCCGTTCTTGTTATTGTAATTACTTCCCCACCTCCTGCTGGGAAGGCGTGGCTCAGCGGTATGGTCTTTGTGTCGTACTCAAAAGGTACTCAGTTCGACTACCCGCCTCGTTGTGTGGCCTTGAGCAAGTCACCTCGCCCTAGCTCAATGTTGGGCGCTGCACCGCGGCTAACGCCTGGGTTATTCCAGTCTTCCCTTGGAATAGACTCTAAAGACAAATGTTCCCTTGGGGGTGAATAAAGGGAGGTTATTATTTATTATTTCTTCTCTTTTTCCCCCCTCTTCTTCTTCTTCTTCTTCTTCTTCTTCTTCTTCTTCTTCTTCTTCTTCTTCTTCTTCTTCTTCTTCTTCTTCTTCTGCTGCTGCTGCTGCTGCTGTTGCTGCTGTTGCTGCTTTTGCTGCTGCTGTTCTTGCTACCGTTGTTGTTCTGACCACTTTCTCCTCTTTCACTTATTATCAAGTCCTATTTTGATGCTTTGGTAAAATACTCAAAAAACCCCGTCAGCCGGGTACCATGTACCAACACACATCCCGTGTAACCTTTAACGTCTATAGTTAAGTGAGAACTAATCAACGAAACGACTTTCTAAAAACAATAACAAAGAGCCGCGTGGCGTCAATTTTGTTTCTTTCTCTTTTCCCCCAAGTATGTTTTTAGACGGCACAGAAATAAGACAATTCCATTTGGAGAAAAACAGATTTGGAATAGAAGCCTTCACCAATATTTGAGCGACTCCAATCTTACCTGGAGTGAGGCACAGGTCTGTGCCAAGGACAGAAGAAGATGAAAGAGTGCTGTTGAGGCCCTATGCTTCGCCAGGAGCCAAGAGGCATTAGTCAGTAACTCAAGCCATTTGGAGAACTAACAGGTCACCACATATCTTGTGTTTGTCCTTCTTGCTTGCATCGAGAAGACAGAATTCTTTCCTGTCGGCTAGAATAAACAACACAACCACATTAAGATTTACATTCAATAACATTCAACGTTTTTGGTGGTTTTCACCATTCGAATACCAATAATACATTGAAATTCCCCTTCATTCGTACCATATGGGAAAATTGTCTCAAGAGGTTCAGTCCTACAGTGCCGCAAATTGAGCTAGGGCGAAATGACCCTCCCAAGGCCACACAGCGCAGTGGCGGATGATCGAACTGGGTACCTTTCAGGTACAAAGCAAAGACCGTACGCTGTCCCTTGGCAGTTTGAATTGGCCTATAACAATGTATAAAACCTGTTGTAAGTAGAAGACTTTTGTCCATACTGGAATGAGGGAATGTCAAAGTGTGGCTATGTGGTCAAATGATATGACAATCACCTTCTAATTGGAAGGTCCTGGATTTGAATCCCACATTGACAGTGCATATTTGAGTCATCGGAAAAGTCTTTTGCTCAAATTCTCCCAAAGTACTCAGGTGTGACATTAGTTCCAGGCAGAAAACAACTTTTTATCTTTAAAAAAAAAAATGTTGTAATATCGTTAAACATCGTCATATCTCATCCTACATGTCAAATGTTGATGATGATAATGATGACGATGATGATGATGATGATGATGATGATGATGATGATGATGATGATGATGATATTAGACCTGCCTATATGTACACATCGGTTTGTGGCATTTTCATTCTTGTTGAAATAACCGTGGAATTCAGTTTGTTTGTTTGTTTGTTTTTTGTTGTTGTTTTTTTAAAAATTTCGCAAGATATCTTATTCTATGAACCTTTGATTTTTTTGTTTACCCCATCAGACCCTGTCAAAAATGGAATTAAATAATAAAAGCACCCACTTGGAGTTCATCAAAACATTTTTTTCTACTTTGTTTTTTTGTTGTTGTTGTTTTGTCTATAATTTTGTTGAGGTAGCGAGGCTCGGCTGTGCCGTCTTTGCTTCGAGCAAGTCACCTCGTATTAGCTCAATTTGAGGCGTTGCACTCCGGCTTACGCCTGGGTTATTCCAGTCTTCCCTTAGAATAGACCCTGTAGACAAACTTCCCCTATGGGATGAAAAAAGGGAATTTTATATATCTATTTCTAAAATTTCATGTTTTTTATATTTATTTATTTATCTCTATTAATATCCTTTAATTAAACAAAAAAACCCCCAAAAAACCCAAAAGCGTTAAATCTATTTTAACCAAATTTACAAGACCTGACAAATTTATGTAGCAAAAACAGCCCAAACCGTTAAATCTATTTTAACCAAATTTACAAGACCTGACAAATTAATGTAACAAAAACAAACCCAAACCGTTAAATCTATTTTAGCCAAATTTACAAGACCTGACAAATTTATGTAACAAAAACAACCCAAACCGTTAAATCTATTTTAACCAAATTTACAAGACCTGACAAATTTATGTAACAAAAACAACCCAAACCGTTAAATCTATTTTAACCAAATTTACAAGACCTGACAAATTTATGTAGCAAAAACAACCCAAACCGTTAAATCTATTTTAACCAAATTTACAAGACCTGACAAATTTATGTAACAAAAACAACCCAAACCGTTAAATCTATTTTAACCAAATTTACAAGACCTGACAAATTTATGTAACAAAAACAACCCAAACCGTTAAATCTATTTTAGCCAAATTTACAAGACCTGACAAATTTATGTAACAAAAACAACCCAAACCGTTAAATCTATTTTAACCAAATTTACAAGACCTGACAAATTTATGTAACAAAAACAACCCAAACCGTTAAATCTATTTTAACCAAATTTACAAGACCTGACAAATTTATTTAGCAAAAACAACCCAAACCGTTAAATCTATTTTAACCAAATTTACAAGACCTGACAAATTTATGTAACAAAAACAAACCCAAACCGTTAAATCTATTTTAACCAAATTTACAAGACCTGACAAATTTATGTAACAAAAACAACCCAAACCGTTAAATCTATTTTAACCAAATTTACAAGACCTGACAAATTAATGTAACAAAAACAACCCAAACCGTTAAATCTATTTTAACCAAATTTACAAGACCTGACAAATTTATGTAACAAAAACAAACCCAAACCGTTAAATCTATTTTAACCAATTTACAAGACCTGACAAATTTATGTAACAAAAACAAACCCAAACCGTTAAATCTATTTTAACCAAATTTACAAGACCTGACAAATTAATGTAACAAAAACAACCCAAACCGTTAAATCTATTTTAACCAAATTTACAAGACCTGACAAATTTATGTAACAAAAACAACCCAAACCGTTAAATCTATTTTAACCAAATTTACAAGACCTGACAAATTAATGTAACAAAAATAACCCAAACCGTTAAATCTATTTTAACCAAATTTACAAGACCTGACAAATTTATGTAACAAAAACAACCCAAACCGTTAAATCTATTTTAACCAAATTTACAAGACCTGACAAATTTATGTAACAAAAACAACCCAAACCGTTAAATCTATTTTAACCAAATTTACAAGACCTGACAAATTTATGTAACAAAACAAACCCAAACCGTTAAATCTATTTTAACCAAATTTACAAGACATGACAAATTAATGTAACAAAAACAAACCCAAACCGTTAAATCTATTTTAACCAAATTTACAAGACATGACAAATTAATGTAACAAAAACAACCCAAACCGTTAAATCTATTTAACCAAATTTACAAGACCTGACAAATTTATGTAACAAAAACAACCCAAACCGTTAAATCTATTTTAACCAAATTTACAAGACCTGACAAATTAATGTAACAAAAACAA
>NC_088374.1:1299445-1311945 GCF_034508935.2 Berghia stephanieae | reverse complement strand
CAAATTCTCTGAGATGAAAAATGAATCAAAATGGCCGCCTCTGACACCAAAACAAAACACAAGAGGTTATGTGTTTACTGCTGCACGGTGGAGAAAAATTCGATTTCAAAACTTGGACAGAAAACTCACCTTTCAAATATTGATCGATGAAATTCACCTCATCTTTTTAAAGAATACTCTCAATGGGGGTCTATATTTATATCTTTTTCTCCCACTCTAGCTTACTCTCTCTCTCTCTCGCTCTCTCTCTCTCTCTCTCTCTCTTACTCTCTCTTACTCTCCCTCTCTTACTCTCTCTATCTCGCTCTCTCGCTATATAGCTGTCTCTCTCTCTCTCACTCTCTCTCTCTCTCTCTCTCTCTCTCTCTCTTTCTCTTTCTTTCTTTCTTTATTTCTTTCTTCTTTCTCTAAAAAAGAATTATGAAAATTTTGTTTCATTTCAACCTTTCTATATTTTTTATCTAACGATCGTTTGAAAATCATTTTGTTGTTGTTGTTGTTGTTTTTTAATCTTCAAGTTGAAATAAACTTGGTATTTGAATGACCTAAAAATCCACACATACATATTGAAACAATATATAGATAGTTTACGCTTGCCTAAGAATCTTACAACATTGCCATCCGGAAGTATAATGGACCAACATACAAAACTATGTGTAACCTTAAACTTTTACAGTCTAGTTAATACATTTTAGTGAGAACTACTCACAAACGTGGATGGCAAAAAAAAAAAAAAAACAAACACACACACAACAAAGACCTGCGTGACGTCAACTTCGTTCTATCTTTAAGATGCGTGGGTTTATATCTAGAAACTTGCCCAGGGACGTGTGTGTATTGTGTGTGTACACGTCTGGACAGGCTTCTGGAATGTACGCCCATGTCAGGCCCAGCTACACATCTCAAAACACACAACACACCCCTTACGCTTTGGAAAAGAATATTGTACTCCATCATCTGGTGCCTTAATTCCATGCCTGGACGTTCATGCCTTTCCAACCATCTCTCTCGTTTGTTGCCATGATGGTCTCCACATTGCTTCTGCCTTGTGTCCAACTGATGACTCTATCGTCCACAAATTTCACTTCCTGTCTTCTTATTAACTAGTAGATTCTTGACCAATAATAACATGGAATTTATGACACACCTTCACACAAGCTCGGACAAACATATTTGGTTGTTTATAAACAATAACGTGAATGACATCGACTTTTCTCTGATCATTGTTATTGTTTTTATACCGCCAAATGAGTGACTTAATATCATACGATTTTCTCGATCACATTATAGACATTTAAGCTTACAGATAATTTTCTATGTTGGTTTTCTTGATCAAGCGCTAGAACAGTGGCTAATCACTTAGACACATGCCATCAAGAATAACACCTGTGTAGTTTGCTGTGTTTACCAAATCACTGCCATTTGTTGTTTAGATTACAACGCATGTCCGAGAGGCGTGGTTATATCGGCCTTTTTCAAAAAACTGCCAAATTCCTGTCCTGTGACAATAATTGTCTCTTTGACATATTTGATGCATATAGTGTTAGCAAATACTTGCTTACACAGTCTCACTACACATTACTAACTTGTATGAAACATAGAGAACAAAAATCAAGAGAGAGATTCAGGAGAGATATGACGTATTGTATTGACGGGGGTAGAGGAAAATACCCTGTCCTTTTTTTTTTTGCATGATGGCTAGAAGTCGAATTCTAAACAAAATGGAGTGTCTTGTTGTATACAGATATGAATTCAGCTGATGCAAATTGCCATCTTCTAACATCCTTATAAAAGTTTGTAACAATCAGACTTTTAAAATTTTTATTATATATTATTAAAGTTTGTCACCAAGGGGGTTACTCATTCCTGTAACGGCAGTGAAAATTAACCAATTAAAATCCTCTAAACAATAGAAGTGCAACTAACAATGTTTTATCGCCGTAGATACCTCTTTTCCATCACGGCCGAAACTACAAACACATGTTTTTTTCATCCAGTGTGATTTCTAGATCAACACCGCTTCAAGAATGGTGAGTAATGTTCAACATTAGACCATGACCCTCATTCCTGTTACCAAGGCTTGTTATTTAAATTAGTAATTGAATCAAAAATAAAAATTATCAGTATATAGCTTTTTTAAGGCTCTAAATAATAGTCATGCTTTAATGTTGGAGTAAACCATATTTTAGGGATAGCATGAATCAAAGCGAGATAAACTCATCCCTGTTACACTCATTCCGGTTACACCTTGTTTTGTAACAGGAATGAGGAAAACATAACAGGAATGAGTAACAGGAATGAGGAATGTGAACTGTCATAAAATGAAACACACGTTTTATTGTAACTAAGTCCTTTGGAGCATAATGGCCTATAGAATCGGAGCTTATCCCTTTTTCTGTAGCATGAAACAGACATTTAACTTATGAATACGACGTTGGTCTATAGCAAATTACATTCCCCAGCAGCACTGGTACCATAATATACACCTGGGTGAAGCAAAGTGAAGCAACCAGAATTTATTTCCTTGATTAAGGAAACCACTCTATGGTTGTGGAGATTTTCGAACCTGTTACCTCCAAGTCGGGAGTCCCTTTCGGTAACCACTCGGCCACGGCGCCTCCACATGGTTTATTGATTCATAGCATATTCTTTTGTTTCATAAGGATGTGTTTGGTAATGTGTTTTGTAAACCGCTGAAGTGTTACAGGCCTATGTCCATTAAAGTGGTAACATTCATGGTTTCAAGGTTACCATTAAAAACAATTTTTATTGTTTACATATTAATTTCTTCCATTGCTGAAAGACTATTTTTAGTGCAACGTTACCTTGCCAATACCAAATGCCTAATGTCCAAACATAGTTTGTTGCCTGTTAGGCTCAGATACATTTTAGATGATTACTATGATTTTAACGTCCCGGTATCGCTTGTACAAATGTGACATTGTATCACATAATAGTCTTCTTTGTTTCTTGACTTTATTCATGTTACACCTTGTTTTGTAATAGGAATGAGGATGGCGAAATGTAACTTGATATTATTGTTCATTTTCAAGGGTCATAGCTTTGTTGTAACGATTGTTTTATTTTGTTTTCTTCATAAAGGCCAAAAAGCCATGATGTCAGCCGAAAGTAACGACTTTACCGTCAAAGACGAGATGGAGATCCTATTCGACGCGCTGTTTGTCTTAAAAAAGAACAAGATAAATACCAGAGCGACAAATCGAGTGGAAAGAAAAAGTCCATAAAAGATAAGACACCAAGAGAACAACGCAAACAGAGAAAGAATTGGATAAAAAATTATCACACACACACTACAAACCGGAAACAGCAAAATCTTGATCTGAGTTACACTCCACCCTCACGCTCAAAATCTCCACTCCAGTATGTCTCTCGTCAAAGATATCAAGCTACTAAAACAGCCAATGAAACCTTTATGTTGAAAAACCAAAGTCTTGAAGAAGTGAAAAGGCTGTTATCCTCTCTTTCTCATTCGAAAAAGAAATCAAAAAAGTACAAAAAGCGCTTGGACAGGTCATTAAAAAAAACACAAACTTCCGTTGACACCCCGATCAAAAACTAGGAAACTTTTGAAAGATAGCAGAAAAAAACGAGAAAGGAGGCAAAAATTAAGTGAAAAGAACATTACAATATCATTTTGCACTCCTATAAAACATCAAACATTTGAGGAACAGAAGGCACAAATACAAATCCGTGAAACATTTGGCAGCTGGTATGACTCTCAAAAATATAAACTCTTGGAAAATTTTGGCAACGACGTCAAATGCCTCCTAAATTCCCAGATCTTGTCAAACAAATAGTACTCGATTTTTTCCTGAAAGGTGACACTTCTAAATTAGCTCCAGGAAAGAGAAACACAACAACAAGAAATAAAGTCAAGAAATAAAGAAGACTATTATGTGATACAATGTCACATTTGTACAAATGATACATCTCTTGAAACCCATATGTGCCATTTGCTTCATTCTACCAACTTAAGCCATTTTGGGTTGTTACTCCAAGAAAAAGGGACAGAGAAACAAGTGCATGTAAAAATGTGAAAACATTAATATGGTTGCTTCAGTGCTTTGGAGAAAAGGAGTCAAG
Organism: Berghia stephanieae; assembly: GCF_034508935.2. Taxonomy (NCBI): domain Eukaryota; kingdom Metazoa; phylum Mollusca; class Gastropoda; order Nudibranchia; family Aeolidiidae; genus Berghia; species Berghia stephanieae. The sequence goes on along the minus strand of NC_088374.1, from coordinate 1,307,841 downwards.
AATGTTAAAAAATGTTGTTGGTCAAATCAATTAAATTTCATTCATTTCTACAAAGTGATTTGAAGCAACAGGTTTTCAAAGGTAATGATGGAGTCATGCCTGAAGTTGCTCCGGTTGACTTAAACAGTGATTCAAGTGATGAACATGACCAAGATGACATAGACATTAAGGTGATGCCGACTGAAATCGAATACAATGGTTTTATTAAAAGATTGAATGAATGCAAATCATTTGATGAAGTGGTTAATGAATGTGAAAATCAAGCATTACGTGTTTGTGAAATAGTTGGGGCCAGCAGAAGTGTAATCAAAACTCGCATTGGTATTGACAACAGGTTTACACATTTCATTCCAAATGATATACCTAGATCTCTGTGTGATGGGAAACGGTTATTTTCAGTCAAGCTGAGGGCCGATGGGGATTGCCTGCCTGCCTGTGGTGCAGTGTATACATTTGGCAAAAACACACACAACAGACGAAATACGAATAAGATTGATACAAGAGCTGGCTTTACGCAAGGACCATTATTTAATTTGTCAGATTCAAACCTTACTTCACTCAATGACAACATCCAGACAGTTGTTGTTTTTTTTGTCACAAACTTGGACCATTATATTCCCGATGTTCACATAAGTGATAAAGATACCCTGGAAGAGTTGTTCAAACTGGACGTTATGTCATTAAGTAAACCAAAATCATACATGGGTATGTGGCAGCTTCTTGCTCTTTCTAGTGTTTTAAAAATGCCTCTTTTGTCTGGTTATCCAAACATTCCGAACTGCCACAAAAGAGTTATCTTGAATCAATTGATTCAACCTAGAGTTAAGTTAACAAACAATGTCGGTGCTCTTTTGTTGGTCTCTACTAAGATAAGCCCCAAATCAATGTATTGGCGCCCTAACCATTTTGTTCCCCTTCTGAGTTTCAATCACTAAGCGTATTGAATTTATAATCCTTTCGAATAAATATGTTGTAATTACTCATTCCTGTAACAGAAAACTCATTCCTGTTAGGTCGACTCATTCCTGTTACACAAACTCATTCCTGTTAAGAATATCTTTTTCATTTTTTTCATGATAAATATAAATACTTGAAAGGAAATATTATTTGTGGTGTTTAACACTTATATACCTAGACTATGGTAAACATTTTTTATTTTTGTCATTTTCCTATAATTTTTGGGAGATGATGATTGCTGAAATAATATCCTTTGTTTTACAAAAACTGATTTCTGATTGCATTTTGTAAAACAATAAATGTCATTTTATTGTCAGAATTAGTATCAATGTTCTGTGTTTATTGTTTTTCAATGTTTTATTTCAATAGTTGTCCAAAAAATGTGTTAACTTATGTAATGTGACATAATTGTATAAGCGTAACAGGAATGAGTCACATGTGGATCGTGATTCACAAATACTTGAATAAGTGACCACTGGAAACTCATTAAGCCCTGTTATTACAATTTTATGTCGCATACATATCATAGAAAGCATACACAAAATAATGAGTATGTTGGAACTACTTGACTTTGTAAAAATGTGAAGACTCGAATTTGGCGTTTTTTTGAAAACGGCCGATATACGTTGATATTGCTTTGCTTTCCATCTATCATTTCACGAGCCTCTCTATCTCCTCTCTCCACACAGCCAGGCAAATGAAGCTTGTTTGTCTTTTTCTTATTCTGGCAAAACGTGTTCATAGGTAAACCTCTGGACATGCACCACGAATGTCCTCCATGTATCACACAGTAGCACATCACAAAACGTGTTCATACGTAAACCTCTGGACATGCACCACGAAGATCTTCCATGTGTTACACAGCAACATATCACAAAACGTGTTCATACGTAAACCGTTGGACATGCACCCCGAAGGTCCGCCAATGAAATGCCAAACAACACATCACACAACCAGAACTGCCAACAACAACCGAAAATGTGTAAATTATAAAATGTCGTCTCCAATTTAAAAACGTTACGAGTATCTCTAAATAATTAAAACTTATTGAAAATAAAAGTTGATGCCAAGTTCACGCTTTTAAGTATTTTGAAGAGTTATGCAATTGGTTAATGTGAGGTTAATTTGTTGATTTATAAACCGTTAGTAACATCGGCTACTATTATTAATACCTAAAAATTACGATTTTTAAAAATTTCAAGTTGGCAGGCCTGCTCAAACCACAAGACCCCCCTTACGTGTTAGAAACGTACATAATTCTTACTCAAAAATTCGAAGAAGCCAGAAAGTGAAATGGATGCTCAAATCTTCACAGTTTCTTTTAACATTTTACTTAGGGCAGCGTGCATCAGGCGTACGGTCTTCGCTTCGTACTCGAGAGGAACTGAATTCGAATACCGATTGTGCTGTGTGGCCTTAAGCAAAATACCTCGCCCTAACTCAATGTCCATATCTGCACTGCGGCTAACGCCTGGATTATTCCAGTCTTGTCTTGGAATAGTCTAATGTCATATGTATCCCCTATGGGCTGAATAAAGAAAACATGTATGGTTTTACATTCTTTACTTTCCAAAATGTTCGAAACTTGAATAAATAAGTAACGATGTGAAAATGAATGTAAACTTCAATTTAATAAACAAAGCAGATAATATGAACGTTTCGGTTTTTTCCTTTATTAACAAATCAGGATGAATGAAACACTACAGACAAAAGAGATAATATGTGAATGAAATTCACCTTCACGACACCACTGTCACATATTTTCTCATTCATCCGTAGTGTTTCATTCATCCTCTTTTGTTGATAAAGGGGTAACAAGAAACGTCCAAATTATCTGATTTGTGTTTATTAAATTCAAGATTCCAATCAATTTCGTAATGTAAAAATAAATTTCATGGAAGAAATCTTACAGTCTTCCTACAGCAAATACCACTCGACCGAAAATGCTCTTATCCGGGTTGTAAATGATCTTCTTTAATTTTATGAACATTTAAACCTCCTTGTTTGATCATCTGCTTTTGACACTGCCGATCATGACACAGTGTTAAAAAGTTTAAAAATAACTTTCGGCATTTCCCCATCGACATCTATTTGCTTTCAATCGTATTTATCAAATAAACAATGCATTTTAGTTGTAAATAATATGAGGTCTTATCAAATTTCTTTGAAATGCGGGGTCCTGCAGGGGTCAGTTCATGGACCTGTGTTATTTGTTCTATACATACATCAACTTTTACAGTTTATCACGAGCTTTGGTCTGTCCTCCCACCAATGTTCTGATGATACCCAGCTATTTAGAACTCAATATACCAAAAACTAACAACATGTTATAAACACATGTGAAAATGTGTACTGGGTGTAATGGATTGGATGTGTAGGAACAAGCGACAACTGAAAGACGACACAATGGAGGCGATGTGTGTAGGGAAGAGAACATTTTGGAACGAGACAAAATCGAATGTAGGCGAGGCGTCAATATAAATTGTTGATAAACTAAAAAAAATTCATGGAGCATTTTTAGAACTGTCGGTGGATCACAAAATCAAGGATTTGGCAACAAAGCAATTGTGATGTTTAAATACGTTGTAATAAACCCAGAGCAAGATATATATATATATATATATATATATATATATATATATATATATATATATATATATATATATAATATATATATATATATATGGATTTTTAGTTGCTATATAAATTCATTATTATTATTATTATTATTATTATTATTATTATTATTATTTATTATTATTATTATATTATTATTATTATTTATTATTATTATTATTATTATTATTATTATTATTATTATTATTATTATTATTATTATTATTATTATTATTATTATTATTATATTATTATTATTATTATTATTATTATTATTATTATTATTAATTATTATTATTATTATTATTATTATTATTATTATTATTATTATTATTATTATTATTTATTATATTATTATTATTATTATTTATTATTATTATTATTATTATTATTTTATTATTATTATTTATTATTATTATTATTATTATTATTATTATTATTATTATTATTTATTATTATTATTATTATTATTATTATTATTATTATTATTATTATTATTATTATTATTATTATTATTATTATTATTATTATTATTATTATTATTATATATTATTATTATTATATTATTATATTATATATTCTCATTATTCATCATTATTATATCATATTCATCATCATCGTCGCATCATCATCATCATCATCATCATCATCATCATCATCATCATCATCGCATCATCATCATCATCATCATACATCATCATCATCATCATTCATCATCATCATCATCATCATCATCTCATCATTATTATTATTATTATTATTATTATTATTATTATTATTATTATTATTATTATTATTATTATTATTATTATTATTATTATTATTATTATTATTATATTATATTATTATTATTATTATTATTATTATTATTATTATTATTATTATTATTATTATTATTTTATTATTATTATTATTATTATTATTATTATTATTATTATTATTATTATTATTATTATTATTATTATTATTATTATTATTATTATTATTGTTGTTGTTGTTGTTGTTGTTATAGGGAAAACTTGTGAATCAACTGCCACTGCTTTAATCTTTAAATAAACGTATTTTTAACTGCGTTAATTTATGTAATGACAAACGACTTGTGGGTTACTAGAGACAATTGTGATGCTATCTGGTCCAGTGGTTTGCCACTCGCCTTCGGATCGCGCTCTTAGAGACACATATTGTTGAATCCTTGGAATAGGTTCTTTACTTATATTTTCTCACTGTTCTCAGGTGTAGAATGAGTACCTGTAGGCTAATAGTCTTGTCTCAGTCGGATAAATAATATATAAACGCATAATAGGCGTCATATTTCGTCCTACAAGATACGTGTTGCTTATCACTTAGGACAACTTGTAAATTGCTTTGCGCGCGTTTTATGGTATTAATCAATATAAATGCTAGTTTTGGTTAGAAATTAATTGTTCTGCTGATAACCCTATTGAGAAAGATTTAAAAATTAAACATGAGCTTTAAAATAGCGCAATATCCACTAAACACGCTGAACGCGCTGTGCAAAGGGTCCCCGACAAACAGCAACGCGTAACATAATTATCGAAACATGTTAGACGAAATTATATATTTTTTACGACAGAGACATCGCTGTTACCGACCGGGTACTCATTTTACACCTGAGTACCATGAGAGAATGTGAGTAAAGAGCCTGATCCAAGGAGTCAACTATGCGCCGAGAAAGGATCGAACCCAGGGCATTCTTATCTGAAAGTGAGTGTCATACCAATTATTCTGTGTTTAGGAATTAATTCACTTTTTGTTAACATCATAGCGTGTTTTCCAAAAATTTTTCCCTATTTGTTGACACTTGCGTTTTTACCAATAAAAATTCAGTATTTGTTAACATCTTGGCTTGTTTACCAATAAACATTCACTAATTCTTGAAGTATTGGACTGTTTACCAATAAACATTTCCCATATTTTTTGACATCTTGGCCTGTTTACCAATAAACATTTCCCATATTTTTTGACATCTTGGCTTGTTTACCAATAAGCATTCACTATTTGTAGACATCTTTTCGTGTAAACCAAGAAGCTTTCTGTTTTTCACTCTCAAAAGGAGAGTAACGCCAATTACAAATTTAGTAAAAGGATTTTGAATTGTTCCGTGTCATTTTGTCGTTATATGGGAACGAGAGAAACAGTCCACTGTTTTCATTAGAATCGGACGCCCTCAACCTTGGATTGCACTTCCAGATGGCAGCTATTTGTATTTTCTACGAACGTTCTACCTTGTCAAACGGAGGAACAAAAGTGCGATGTAAAATAGACAAAACGAGTGGAAGGGATAATGAGAAATTAATCTTCTGGTATCAGAATGATGGTATTTTTTTTCTCTAGACTAAATCTATACTGGCCGTCAATAAGGATCATCCATCCTCGTTCTGTTACGTCATGTAATCATAAGAATCTACCAATACATCCTGATACAGAAATAGATATGCAACCGTTATGTAACCTATTCATTATTAGTACTCCGAAGGACTGGTTCCATACACACCCTCAAAGAATTTGGGAAGCAAAACAGTGAAGAGTGTAACGTCTAGACTTTTCTTCACTATTGCTTGTTATGTGGTCTTGTGGTATGACATTCGCTTTCGGATAGAAAGGTCCTAAGTTCGAGCCTCACTCGGCATATAGTTTAGTCCTTGGAAAAACCTCTTTACTCACATGCTCTCACCATACTCAGGTGTAAAATTAGTACCTGGCCATCAACAGCGTTGTCTGTCGGAAATAAAAATTGTAATATCGCATAACAGTGTCATGCTTCATTCTACATAAAACCTGTTGCGGGAAACTCTTGTAAAGCGCTTTGAGCACGTTTGGTGGATATTGCGCAATACAAAGTTCACGTTTCAAGTACGAACGAATTTCCTTGCCAATTGTGTAGATATTGGGTGTTGTATGGCTATGTGGTCTAGTCATATCGCACTAGACTTCGGATTGGAAGTTTCTGGGTTCGAGAACCGCACTGAGGGATGCATTGATGAGTCCTCGTTGAAGGCTCTTTGTGAACAAAATTGTAGTATCGCTTAACAGGAGTCATGTCTCGTTCTACATGGTATTGGTCATGGCAGTCTCTACCGCAGTTGCTGCGCACGTAGTTTGACTAGGACGCTTTTTAAAAGCGCCATGAGCACGTTTAGCGGATATTACGCTATAATAAAGTTATAGTTTTAGTATTTAAGACGATGAAATTTGCTTGACGAATTTCATCCTTGCGTCACTCAATGCTTCACATAGACGTGGATAGGATTGTCAGGTCTGGTAACCCAAATTGTGACGGTTACATTGTGGTACTGGAAATATGGAGGCCACCCCCCTCCCCCAAACGGATCAAACGGATCTCAAATTACAGTAACATATTACAAAAACACTCAGTGCGGCAAACGATTCTTTACTTACATTTTCTCACTGTACCCAGGTGTAAAATGAGTACCTGGGCGTCAATAGCGTTGTCTCTTTTGGCGTTATTTTTCGTTCTACATGTTATGCTTTGCAGTTGATCAGAGACCCTTAGCAAAGTGTTTTGAGCACATTAAGTGGATTTGCTTTAAATAAAAGCGATCGTTATTTTTTCAAAAGCATCATTGAACATGGCACTTATTTATGTATTAGATAATTAAGTTTGAGGAGAGAGAGCAAGGAGGAAAGAGATGCAGCAGACACAAACACCAAACACACAGTCAAACACGTGTGAAGCAACTGCGGTAGAGACTGCCATGCAAGGATCGCTCTACTGAGTCACACCCGTCGCTGCTCTCAACAAGAATGAAGAAACCAAAGTCATACAAGGCGCAAACCATCCCCTCTTGAGACTGAAGGATATCTACTACTACTACTAGCGGTTTGATTCTCAATACGATCAATGATCATTGAATAATATTTATACAATTGATTAATTTTGTCGATACATAAAAGATACATAGTATTTAAAGGCTTTTAGAAAACATTTAGCGATTAAACGATACAATACGATACGATACAACACGATACAATACGATACGATACGATACGATACGATACGATACGATACGATACAATACGATACGATACGATACGATACGATACGATACAATACGATACGAAACAACACGATACGATACGATACGATACAATACGATACGATACGATACGATACGATACGATACGATACGATACGATACAATACGATACGATACAATACGATACGATACAATACGATACGATACGATACAATACGATACGAAACATTACGATACGATACGATACGATACAATACGATACGAAACATTACGATACGATACAATACGATACAATACGATACGATACGATACGATACAATACAATACGATAAGATACAATACGATACGATACAACACGATACGATACAATACGATACGAACATTACGATAAGATACAACACGGTACGAAACATTACGATACGATACGATACGATACAATACAAAACGATAAGATACAATACGATTCGATACGATATGATACGATACGATACATTACGATACGATACGATACGATACGATACAAAACGATACAATACAATACGATACGATACAATACGATACGATACAATACGATACGATACAATACGATATAATACGATACGATACGATACGATACGATATAATACGATACGATACGATACAATATAATACGATACGATACAATACCATACGATACAATTACGATACGATCAATACAATACAATACGATACAATACGATTACGATAACAATACAATGCGATAAAAATACAATACAATACGACAATGGGTCTATATCTGGACGTCTCAAGTGAATAATTAAAAAA
>NC_088374.1:1295669-1299346 GCF_034508935.2 Berghia stephanieae | reverse complement strand
GGACTGGTTACAAACAGACTTCCATTTAATTTGGAACCGGAAGAGTGAAAGGCGTGACCTCACTAATTCTCTTCCCTATTAAACGTTTTTGCATTGACTGTTGAATTTCAGACAATCACTCAGAAGACTTGATCAGGTCTCTTTTGGACAAAGTGTACGCCCTGGAACAACAGCAAGAGAAAGGTAGGAAAGACAAAAAATACTAAATGTGCCCCTTCGCCCCAGCTCGGTGTGACGTTGGGTGTTTCGGATATTACAAATTACATTTATAGTTAGAAACATGAGAGCATTAGAAAAAAAATAAATAAACTAGCGCATTTATCGAGCGCAAAATCCACTGAATGTACTCAAAGCGCTTTACAAGGGGCCAAGACAACAGCGGTATTTAATATGTATTTAGGACGAGATTATTAACCCCCAATTTGCTCACTGTGACAACGTGGGTGATTCCTGTTGACACCATACACCTAGTTTGATGAATTATCTATACTCCCCTGTGGAATGTCTCAGTAACCATATCTTGTGATGTCGGCGGAAGTGTATAATTTATTAGTTAGGGCGAGACTGGACGAGACTTGACAAATATACTACCTTTTTCCAAGAGAGAAACCCCTGTTAACGGCCACGCACTCAGTCTAACCCAAGTACAGTGAAAGAATACGAGTAAAAAGACTTTCAACTTTGCGCCGCTCAAAGCAGGACCCGAACCCGGTCTGAAGGCGAGTGTCAAACCACTAGTCCACACAGCTGCACTTGGATTAAACGTTACTGATTTAATGAGAGGAATGGACACGTCTTTTAAATACGACGGGAAAAAACTAGCATTTGACATAACGTCAAAGTTACCAACTAACGAACAATTCGAAGAATTACGACATTCTGGCTCAAATTTCAGAATTTCATGAGCGTTATAAAAACTTATTGAAAATGGAAGTGGATGCCAGATTACATAATTGTAAGGATAATTGACTGCTATTTATTCTTTATGAGGTGAAATTGTTGATTTTAAAAGTAAACTATAACGGCTTCAATTTTCATCTCCTAAGAATTACGAATATTTAAATGTTTCAGTTGGCAGAACTGTGACAGGATTTTATAAATTTAAAACAGTTTTTAACCAATTATCTGCCGTAACCTGGAAACACGCATTAAAAATTTGGCCAGAAAACTCATCCCTCTAATAACTATCGATTTAATTTGCCTTCATCTTGGTAAACACTTTATGATCGGGGGCTATACGGATTATCTTCTGAGGTCCCAGGTTTGAGAGTTTTGCCAAGATGAGGGTCATTTAAATCGATCGTCATTTGAAGGTCAAGTTTTCTTGCTATTTTTTTAAATCGCTGTCTTTCTAGGGTTTGGCAGTTAACTGGTAATACGCCTGGTTTGCCACGACATAATGTACCAGCTATTAGGCGATTTTACAATTGTTGGTTTATAGAGCATCTTCTTCTGTCTGTGATCGTCATCTTTAGGGAGTTCTTTGCCCCCTCCCCCCCCCACCCCCTCCCCACTCTCTCATCCCTCCCTTCACTGTTATTTCTCCTTCAAGTTGCTTGGGACCTTTCACTTCTTCATCAGAAAAGCACACGAATCTTATCCAAAAGATACATCATCGTGCATTCATCTCCTTTCCTTTCAAATCTTTATATTCCTCCCTTTCTAAAATTGCGACGTCTCAATCAAGGTTGGATAATGCTTGGTCCTTTAGGCTCATATCGGTCCGTATTTCTGTGTGACTTTGTGGTCAAATGAAAGGAAAATCGCCTTAGAATTGGGAGGTCTGGAGCTTGAGATTCGCTCTGAGCAGAGAAAATTACAGTCATTGGAAAAAGATTTTTTCTTTCATGTTCTCATCCCACTCATGTGTCAAATGAGTACCTTGGAGCTAACAGTATTGTCAAAAAGACACCATATCACTTAGCGATCTGAACAAGTGTCAATGAAAGATGCCAGAAAAAGCAAAAAAGAAACGAAAAAACGTCCTCAAAAAATAAAACGACCTCGATGGGGATCGAACCTGAGACCTGATTACTCGTCAGACGTGCTATCATTACACCACAGAGGTTACTGATAGTTCGGACAATTGTTAACACCTATAATCTTCACAAGGGTACACGCTTTACGCTGTGAACACACGCTTGCATCAAACAACACATACATTGAACACGAGAGGACGAGGATGAAGACATTTGAGTTGCTCCAAAGAAATGAAGGAGCAGGCAAAATTTGAAAGAGTGTGTATGAAAGGTGGCAGACAAAGCAAAAAATAAAAGAAGAAAAGTACAAGAAAAATAGCATCCCAATAATCATTGTGCCTCGACTGGAGATCGAACTTCAGACCTTCTGATCACCGATCAGGCGTGCTACCGATACACATAGGTGGATATTGCTCTATATAAATGCTCAAATGGTTAAATTGTGTAACTGTGCAAAAAACATGGCATTTCTGTTCCTGTCTCAAAATGCTCGGGGTTGAGTCAATCACAAACACCATTGATGTTCCTGGATTTGTTGGTACCAGATTTTACTGTCATTTTGTCGGATCCAATTATATTTCGTGTTTTTAGGCACAGTGATATTCATATATATATATATATAAATTTTAATATATAAATATATATTATATATATATATATGTAGTGGCATAGTTCTCCTCTCGGTAATTAATTCACTACTATAAGTCGGATTTCTCGTAATTCAGGAGGGTTGTAACATTATGTAGTTGACGCTGGATTGTAAAATTATGTAGGTGAGCAAGTTATGTATGAGTCATGAGAAAGTTTAGAGGGATTTGAAGAAAACCACTACAGTTCCCAATTTGTTTACAGACCTGGTTTAGTTTTCAATGATGGCTTCTATTTTATCTTTACAGTGACTCAAGAACTTAAAACTCAGAATGAAACAATGAAGAAACAATCAGACTTAATGACTCAACTTGAGGGGAAAGCAACACTTCTAGAGTCCCAACATCTTGAGATACAGGATCATGTGAATAAAGGTGATTTATTATTATTATTATTATTATTAATTATTTTTATTATTATTATTATTTATTATTATTATTATTATTATTATTATTATTATTATTATTATTATAATATTATTATTACTATTTAATTTATTATTATTATTATTATTATTATTATATTATTATTATTATTATTATTTTATTATTATTATTATTATTATTATTATTATTATTACTATTATTATTATTATTATTATTAATTATTATTATTATTATTATTATTATTATTATTATTATTATTATTATTATTATTTATTATTATTATTATTATTATTATTATTATTATTATCAACATCATTTCCATGACGGTAATACAAAACAATGGTTAACATATAAACAATATTAAGTGTTTTGCCTGTAATGATATTATACATTTTGTTTCCACAGCCTCGTCCAGAATGGACTTATTGGAAGACATGGAGAAGACCCAGGGTCAATCTTTGAACGATCTCATGGACAAAGGTATTGGAGAAACAGAAGATATTTCTATCACATACTAGTGGAGATCCAGAAATATTTGCGAGAAACAAAGGCTATTCTAGGCTATGCAGTCATCTAGTATAATTATTCTAATATTGTATTGAGAAAGTATAGATCGAGAAAAACGTGGGCTTGATTTACAGGTCTGATAACCCAATTCACTATG
>NC_088374.1:1285669-1288169 GCF_034508935.2 Berghia stephanieae | reverse complement strand
AATAATAATAAATAATAAATGGCATTTATATAGCGCTTTACCCCGTTGTCACAGGCTCTAAGCGCTTTACAGTGATATAAAACAAAACATATTACAGTGAGACAAGTGTGAAGGAAACGTGATACGAATTCAATATAACAACAAAATATGAAAATAATATTGCAACATTATGACGTAAAAAGATAAAACTTTAAGCGAGATTTGGACGTTGTCAACGAATCCGAGCATCTCACGTGTGATGGGAGAGAGTTCCAAAATTGGGGGGCCGAAAATTGAAAAGACTGTTCACCTATTTTACGCAATGGCTTAGGTTTGACAAGGATTGATTGGTCACTGCTTGACCTCAAGTTTCTATTGGGGACATATATGTTTAGAAGGTCTTTAATATAGGAGGGACTGTTCGTGCTCAGGGATTTGTAGACAACAGTACAGATCTTATAGGCAACTCTTTTTTCCACAGGAAGCCAATGTAACTCACGGAGAAGAAGAGTTGCTGACGGGTATTTTTTGTTATTGCGTACAATGAGCCTGGCTGGGTTATTTTGGGCAACCTGAAGTTTGCTAATTTTGTCTTTAGCTAAATTCGCTCAAAGGGAGTTACAATAGTCCAATTTAGACAAAACCAGGGAATTAATTAAAAGTTCTGTTATATGCTTCGGTATTAAATTACGAATTTTGCTTATTTTTTTCATTTCGGTGTACATAGATTGTATGGTGTTATTCACGTGGCTTGTCATGGAACGATCTTTATCAATGATGACGCCAAGGTTGTTTGCTTTATTTGAAAATTCTATTGTGCTATTTCCGAGAGTAACAGGTGATTTATTTGCCCGTTTAAGGATACTCGGGCTTACACACATTAAAATCTCAGTTTTACTTTCATTTAATTTTAACTTATTATGGTACATCCAAGATTTAATCCCATTAAAACAGCTCGTAATTCGTTGTATTAAGGGGTGCTGAATCATATATTTGCGTATCATCTGCATAAAAATGATAACTCAGATTGAATCTGGATATCACAATAGAAAGGGGCTGCATTTTTACAGTAAAAAGGACAGGGCCAAGAACAGAGCCTTGTGGCACTCCAAAATTTAGTAAAACTTGTTCTGACTGAACTCCATTCACCACGACAGTCTGCCATCGATCCTGTAAATATGATGTAAACCATTTAAGGGCAATTCCTTTTACACTTGAGTGTGTCAGGTCAGGTACCCTTTATACACCTGAGTTTGTCAGGTCAGGTACCCTTTATACACCTGAGTGTGTCAAGTCAGGAACCCATTTTACACTTGAGTGTATCAAGTCAGGTACCCATTTTACACCGGAGTGAGATAATGTGAGTAAATAACGTATTTTCCAAGGACTCAATCGGTAAAACTGTCAAACCTGGGACTGCTAGAAGACCTCGCGAGGTCACAGCCTTGAGAGTTTATTTTTTATTATTTATAAAATAATTCAGTTTTTATAGAGGGCAAGATCTACTAAACGTTCTCATAGCGCTTTACAAAGGGTCCCTGACCAACAAAAACACGTAGCACATAGAACAAGACATGAGGCCTGTAAGGCGATATTCTCCGACAGAGACAACGCTGTTGACGGCCAGGTACTCATTGAACACTTGAGAGAATGTAAAGAGTAAGAGTCTGTTCCAAGGACTGAACTATGCGCTGAGCAAGACTCGAACCAAGGAACTTCCGATCCACAAGCGAGTGTCAGACCACATGATTTTCTTGGCAAAATGAGGGCCTTTTAAATTTGTCGGTGAACTGGTTATTATAATTGATAACTATCGTAGGACTGGACTGTAATAAAACTCATTCTTTAGTTAGTGTTAGTCGTAGCGTGAGGCTACACCGCCAAATTCATTTCGCTAATCCAGCTTCCTCCGCCCTGATAACTGTTTCGCAGCCACCTTCAAGTTTAGTTACATGACAGTGGAGGACGATGTGATCGCTGGTCTCTGGAGCTGCCTGACATTTCCGACAGGCGTCATTGTGTTTCCAAGTTTCCGTCTTCACATGGCATTTGATGCAGTTCTCAGATGTCCAGTTAAGAGGCGACTTGAGGAAGGCCAGTATTTACAGGCGTTGTGGAATGCAGGCATTCTTTTGGTGGGATCTTTTATGACGTGTCTTCCTCTTGGTGTTTCTCTCCAGTATTTTTTAGTTCCTAGCAATGAACGAATAAATAATAACCATAATATATGCGAAGTTTGTTCTGTTTGTTATCAAGGGTTCTACGACGCTTGCAACACATTTAGCTCATTTAAGCGGAAGTTAAAAAGAAGAATATGGGAACGTGAATAAATTATAGAATTAAAATTACAGGCACCCAAGAGAAAGAATTGTAAAGGGGGGGGGGGGGGCTGACTCAAATAGGGAACAGATGTGGATGCCAAGAAAACACCAGCAATGGTATTAAGCCTGGGATCACAGCCTAACACGCGTCATCTCGTCAAGAATATAGGAATACAAATTGTCCCAACTATCGGGAACCT
>NC_088374.1:1280669-1283169 GCF_034508935.2 Berghia stephanieae | reverse complement strand
AAGGTCATATCAGCGCCAGTAAAAAGGAAGAAAATGGGATAGTAAAAATTTATAGAATTACAATTACAGCACCCAAGAGAAAGTAAGACATAGGGGAACTGGGAACAAATTGGGATCAGATGTAGATTCCAAGAGCATACCACCAATGTACTTAGTTTGAGATCACCTATAAGTCTCATCCGGAAACAAGTACAAAATTCAACAAAGAGGAACACACTCAAATGCTTACATTATACATTAAAAATAACAAATATAATATTGCATAACAGAGAGATGATTTACATGGAAAAAAAATATCATCTCCCAAAACAATAACTATGCATTTGACTGTTTCCCTCCCAGCTGGGACTCCGACCAGGGCCAGGAAAAAGACCAAGCAATCTCATTCCAAGACAAAGACAGAAAGCATGTTGGAAAACAGATATAAGGGGACAGAAGACACATTATGTACCTCCCTGCCCGCTATGGGAGGTCAGGATCCCCACCCAGGGGGATGGTTTAAATAGGACATAGATGTAGATTCCAAGAGCACAGACACAAAGGGGAATGGTTTAAATAGGACATAGATGTAGATTCCAAGAGCACAGACACAAAGGGGAATGGTTTGTTTGTTTGTTTTTAAGGGTTTTACGGCGCTCGCAACACATTAGGTCATACCAGCGCCAGTAAAAAGGAATAAAATGGGATAGTAATACGTTTTAAAATTATAATTAAAGCACCCAAGAAAAGGGAAGACAAAGGGGGATCGGTTCAAATAGGAAACAGATGTATATTTCAAGAGCACACTATCAGTGTACTTAGTTTGAGATCACCTAAAAGTCTCATCCAGACACAAGCACAGGTCCCCACTAAGAGGAATACACTCAAATGTTTACAAATCATATGTTAAAACTGAAAAGAAAAATAGTGCATAACAGAGAGATGATTTACAAGGAAAAAAATATCATCTCCCAAAACTATAACTAAACATTGGACTGTTTCCCTTCGAGCCAAGGACTCTGGCCACGGTCAGGACAAAAGCAAGGTATTATCATTCCAAGACAAAGACAGAAAGCAATTCAAAAAACAGATATAAGGGGATAGAAGACACAGTATGTGCCTCTCTGCCCACTATGGAAGTAAGACAGAAAGCAACTAAAAGAACTGATATCAGGGAAAGAAGACACAGCGATTGGCCTCCTGCCCAGGGTGGAACAGAATGGGATAGAATTTAGCTTTGAAAAAAATATGGACGGAAGAGCGCTAGGCAAAGACAGAAAGAAAAATACAAGAATATTAAAAAAAACAACAATAAGTCTTCCTCGAATAGTTTGTTTTTGTTTTCAAGGGTTTTACGGCGCTTGCAACACATTGGCAGACATCGTTTGAATCCGTCAATAGTTGGAATGGCGAAAAACAAAAAGTTGAAAAAGTAATTTTATCTATTCCCGGGAAAGATAATTAATATTAATTTTAATGAGAACAAGTCAATGAGACCTGGATCCGTATAAATACACATAATGATTTCAGAAAAAAAAAAAACACATTAAAAATCAAATAAACTAACAAAATTAGACCAAAAAATGATGTTTTGTTTTTAAGGGTTTGACGGTGCTCGTGACACAATGACGTCACGTTAGCGTCAGAAACAAGGGAAGACAAATAAATACATCAACGTTTACAATTTCAGATGAAAGACAAGGGGAATTAATTCAAATAGGAAGAGAGCAGATTCCAAGAGGACATAATCAAAAATACTTAGTTTTTAGATCACCGAAAGGCTCGTCCAGACACAAGCACAGGTCCCCACTAAGAAGAACAAAACTCACATGTTTTCAGGATATATTCCCTAGCAAAGAGTATGACTATTTAGTGCAAAGTGAAGTCCCAAAACTAACAATTAAAATTTTTGACTGCTCCCTCTTAGCCAAGGACTCCGGAACGGGATAGGACAAAACCAAGTAAACTCCCAATCCAAAACAAAGACATAAAGCAATTGAAAAAAAAAAACATAGGGGATAGAAGACGCAGCGAGTGTCCTCCCCGCCATATTCGGAGGTCGGCAGACGCCAGTTAGGCGGGCACTAGAGATGTTTACCCATAAGTCAAGGATCCGACTAGGGGCCCGGCAGACCCCCGTTAGGCGGACAGAGAGAGAGAGTTTACACATAAGTCACGGATCCGATTAGGGCCTGGCAGACGCCAGTTAGGCGACAGAGAGAGATGTTACCCATAAGTCAAGGATCCGACTAGGGCCAGGACAAAACCAAGTATTCTCATTCAAAGACATTGTCGGAAAGCGAATCAAAAAATCAGAAGACGCATAACCATTAAGCATTGACTAGACTCTCCTGATCAAAGCCCTGCTACTTATTTTTCAGGTCTGATTACCCAAATCCCTATGGCCTCGTTTAGTAACGGGGAAACCATTACAACAATGTTCAATTTAAGTTCCTGATTGGGTCAGCAATCAGACGGAATATTTTTACAGGGTCATCCCAAACCTTGATTGGGAGGGCCG
>NC_088374.1:1244903-1277403 GCF_034508935.2 Berghia stephanieae | reverse complement strand
CCCATCATATATATATATATATATATATATATATATATATATATATATATAAAATACATATGTGTGTGTGTATGTGTGTGTGTGAGAGAGAGTTTGAGAGAGAGAGAGAGAAGAGAGGGGGGTGGGGGGAGAGGGAGGTTTAGAGAGAAGAAGATAACTATTAATCGTGACAGAGGGAGGAAGAGAATGGGATGGAGAGAAAGGTGAGTTGGTGGAGAAAGAGAGGGAGAACAAAAGAAGATGAGGGAAAGAAATGGACAAGGAATGTGTGTGTGTGTGTGTGTGTGTTTGTGTGTGTGTTTGTGTGTGTGTGGGTGTGAGTGTGAGAGAGATACAGAGAAAGTGTGTTTATGTTTGTGTGTGTGTGTGTGTTTGATATATATATATATACAGAAAGAGAGAGTGTGTGTTTATGGTTGTGTGTGTGCGTGTATGTGTGTGTTTGTGCGTGTATG
This sequence comes from Berghia stephanieae, assembly GCF_034508935.2. NCBI lineage: Eukaryota > Metazoa > Mollusca > Gastropoda > Nudibranchia > Aeolidiidae > Berghia > Berghia stephanieae. Next base: position 1,276,948 of record NC_088374.1, on the reverse strand, counting down.
TGTGCATGTATGTGTGTATGTGTGTATGTGTGTGTTTGTGTGTATGTGTGTGTGCTAGAGCCAAGTAACACACAAGCTTTGAACACGAGATAAAGCTGATGAGAAGTTGTTTTTTTTTTCTTTGTTTTGTTTAATAATGTAGCAACGACTATGAAAAATGTTTTTTTCTCTTTTTGAGAAAATTTTTTGTCTAAAATCAAAGCCCTATCTCCACTGAGTAAAAATGTTTTTGAATTTTGGAAATCCATTCATAAATAAACAAGTTATGCAGTTTCAAAGGTGTCATTTATATGGATGACCCGCAAAGAGGAAAAAAACGCGAAAATATGGGACGTTTTTTCGGCATTTTTTTCGACCTTTGGTTGTATCTTGCGTAATAAGTGGATTAAAAGATTGAAATTTGGCAATTTTAGGGCAAATTTGATAGAGAATATACTGTAAACATTAGAAGAGATCTAACTTATATAATTTTAGAGCTGGATGGTATATAACACACACACACACACATACACACACACACAGAGAGAAAGAGAGAGAAATTAGTAGAACACACACACACACACACACAGAGAGAAGGAAATATATTAAGAAATGAGTATATAACACACACACACACACACACACACACACAGAGAGAGAGAGAGAGAGAGAGAGAAATTAGTATAACACACACACACACACAGAGAGTGAGAGAGAGAGAGAGAGAGAGAGAGAGAGAGAGAGAGAGAGAGACAGAGAGAGAGAGAGGGGGGGGGGGAGTTTGCGTACATAAACGAAAGAAATATAAAAGGAAAAGAGAAATTGGACAAGGGGACAAAGGTTACTGATGGAACGTGACTTGGAACACAATAATTAAACCCATGCTGAGATTGTAGATCATATTGCAATCGAAAACTTTTAACATTATAATTTCTTAAATTCTTTTAAATTAAACAGTCAAATTATCAGCTGTTTATCGAACCCAAACGCAATGGCAGACGATAAACACCCCTCTGCCAGTGAGACCGCGCAGACATTTTGACTAGTCGTGAACTTTAAAACGAGGTCAACCAATCAAAAAGCGCTTTGCCATGACCCGCTCAGCCGTCAGTTTGGTGCCAAATCGTTTTGAACTTGTGATTCGGGCTGTAGGGGGGCAAAAAGGCTTTGTCTTTTACAAATGAAGAGCGAATTAGGATGGTGTTTTGTAAAATACGGGAAAAGTACTCATATTCATATGAAATTTTACAACCAAAAAGAAGAAATGTTCATGTATTACCTTGTCATCGACAAAACCTACACGCCTGGTAGTTTTAAAAATATTTTACTCCAAACAGTAAAAATCTATTTTGTCTTCTGGCAATTGCATGAGTTTTGTCGCATGACATAATCTAAAATGACCTTTTTTCTTACTGTGTGCCAACTTTCAGTCATATTCATCAATAAACAGCGTCGTAATTAATTTTTAAAAATAGCATATACGAAACGGCTTCGTCCCATTTTTTGTCGCGAATTTGGGCACTTCGTGAGCGAAAAAGAGGCCCAAAGATTTGTGCGGGTAGTCATTGCTATATAATGTGAATCGAATGTTAAACTATTTTAAGATGCCAAATGTTCCAATTTGGCCTTGAACAATTCAAATCGCCAACACTTCTGGCTGGAATTTGGGATGAAAAGTCAATTTATCCTTAGTAGATTCATCAGAAATATCTAATTTGTGACCCGCTGTATGAAAGCGGTATGATGCTGGGATGAATTTATGGACATCCATTTTGTTGTCTGTCTCCATAAAAAAAAGTTCGATCTCGGCCCCGTTGAGTGTGAAGCGAGTGTTCTACCAACTGAACCACCGCGATTCCAATTTCATAATGTAGGTTTAAATTCATTTTTCTGCGTCTTGTACACGTCATAAGAAAATCATTTTGAGCAAAGTACACATATTTTCAGGTCTGTTCACCGAACGCATCTATGGGCCTGGTTAATCATTGAAGTAAAGGACAATAGTTGGTGCTGGTTTGAGAGTTTTTCTTTTTAACCAATGAGACCTTCACAATTTGGGTTATCCGACCTGTCAATAAGTGGACGTCGATTTTGCGACAGTGGGTCACGTGATTGCATACCATCAGTTCTAGATAATATTTTTAAACTTGGAGAATTATTTATGATATATGAGAACTAATAACAATTTGTGAAGCATAAATAAATGCACATACACTTTATCATTTGATTAATTATTGTATTGAATTCAAAACCTTATGGGTGATTTATATATATATATATATATATATTATATATATATATATATATATATATATATATATATATATTTATTCATGAGTGTTGGTGGGTACTTGTAGGTACGAAAGTGCTCGATAATGGTGGTTAGAGCTAATATATAATGTAAATTTTCACTCACATTTTTTGCCGAGACGACTCGTTTCTGTGTTTTTTACACTTCTTCAGTCGGCATAATCCATTTTGTAATGTCCGTAGAAAACTCTAAACTCTAAACTCTTTGGAGTTTTCTACGGACATTACAAAATGGATTATGCCGACTGAAGAAGTGTAAAAAACACAGAAACGAGTCGTCTCGGCAAAAAATGTGAGTGAAAATTTACATTATATATATATATACATATATATATATATATATATATATATATATATATATATAATTTTAATATTTACCACAATGTTTGAGACAGTCTATATTAATGTTTCAGGCCCAATTAGCCATCGTCAGGACTGTGTGTTACATGAGTTGACTGTTGTTGTTTGTTGAAGTGGTTCCGGTTTATAGTTGATTAACAAGAACTTCCAGCGATGTGGACACGTATTGTACATCTCATTTTTCGTGTTGAGTGTGGCTTCTTGAGGGTGTTTGATTATAGTATATTTCTCTTCCAGGCTTAAGCTACATTGCTTTGATGTTGGTGTGTATCCTGTTGCTTTAGATAAAATTTTCCATGAAATATTGTGGTCTAGTTTGTTGTCTTTTAATTTCCAAATATGTTCGCTGAGTTTTGTGGATGTTTTTTTTTTTGTTAGTGTTTCTAAATGTTGAGGTATGGAGGTTGTATCTTGTTTTGAAATTATTTTCCGTTAGTACTACATATTTTATCTAAAGCAACAAGATACACACCAACATCAAAACAATGTAGCTTATATATATTATATGAGTATTGGTGAGTACGTGTAGATGCTGCAGTGCTCGATACGACTAATTCGAGCAAGTAAAATAAGTAAGAAAACTCACATGTTTTTGGTCAAGAGGATCGTATCGATAGTCTCGCATCTCATCATTTGAAGTGAACAAATGAGATGCGAGTTCAGCATCGACATTATCGTGTTGGCGAAAAGCTGTGAGTTATTTTATATATGTGATTATATATATTATATACGTTCATGAAGCAAAAATAAAACTCGCACACACTTTGGTGGTTGAAAATTTTATATTTTTGATTCAAAAGACTTCTGAACAGATTTGGCTTTATATATATTATATATATATTACATATATATATATATATATATATATATATATTATATATATATATATATATATATATATATATATATATATATATCGGAAGGTGCTGGTTTCAAGCCTCGCTCGGCGCATAGTTCAAAGTTCATTATTCACATAATATGTAAAATGACTACCGGCCGTAAACAGTTTTGTCTCTGTCGGAAAAAAATAAATGATACGATCGTCTAACAGGAGTCATGACTCGTTCTACATGTTACGTGTTGCTGTTTGTCAGGGACCATTTGAGCACGTTTAGTGGATGCTGCGCTATATAAAGCTCACGTTTGATATAATTAGTTTCAGGGTTCAATAATGAAAGGGATAAATCTCTTATTTAGAAACTGAAGTTACCTTTATTAAAGAATTATTCCCCTTACTCCATAAACTGGAGAAATTACTGCGAAAAGCGTTTGAGCTCATGTGAATAATGTAACAACGGGTTTAAGAAAGAAGAGAATACAAAACACCGATTGTTTCAGGCTCTAAATCCTTCTTCAGCAAACAACGACACAATTACATAAATATGTGTCTCTATAAAATAAGAATATTCTTCGTTGTTTGAATTGTTGTTGTTGTTGTTGTTGATGGTGTTGTTTTTGTTGTTTTTGCTGTTGTATTAATTGTTGTTGTTGTTGTAGATCTTGTTGTAATAGTGGTAGTAGTAGTAGTAGTAGTAGTAGTAGTAGTAGTAGTAGTAGTAGTAGTAGTAGTAGTACTAGTAGTAGTAGTAGTAGTAGTAGTAGTAGAAGAAGAAGTAGTAGTAGTAGTAGTAGTAGTAGTAGTTGTAGTAGTAATAGTAGTAGAAGTAGTAGTAGTAGTAGTAGTAGTAGTAGTAGTAGTAGTAGTAGTAGTAGTAGTAGGAGGAGGAGGAGGAGGAGGAGGAGGAGGAGGAGGAGGAAGATAAGGAAGAGGAGGAGGAGGAGGAAGAGGAGGAGGAAGAGTAGGAGGAAGAGGAGGAGGGTGAGGAAGAGGGGGAGGATGTAGGGGTGTAGCAAATCATTCAGAACTATTAGGCCCACGGATCCGGAGATTATCTAAGTTCAAATTGCTTGCTATTATTGGATAGGACGCTAATCTATCGCAAAGTACTCTTCGCCAGATTCAACAGACCCATCTACCTATTCAGTGCGGAGTGGAAAGGGGGAGGGGAAGGGGGGGAAGGGGGGGGAAGGGGGGGGGAAGGGGGAGGGAAAGGGGGGGAAGGGGGGGGGGAAGGGGGAGGGAAGGGGGGGAAGGGGGGGTGGAAAGGGGGGTGGTCAGAAAAGAATCTTGACTTCAGACGGGATCGATCATGGACCCTGGGCGTGTGGAGCCAGTGCTTTTCCAACTCTGTTGAAAGTCGTATTTTGGAAACAGTAAAACTCATCCTTCACATATTATCCATCGATTTAAAGATCGTTCATCTTAGAAGAAAAATGCAAAACAAAACAAAGCAAAACAACAAACAATTATTATTTTTTTTTTGATAAAAAAATAATAAATAAATACAAACATACACACAGAAAACAGACCTCCCAATCCTCACCTAGTTAGTTTTATTTTTCAATAATGAAAAGGATAAAACTCGTATTTAAAAACTGAAGTTACCTTTATTAAAAAGTTATCTCCCTTAAACCATAAACTGGAGAGATTACACTTTTAAGTTTTTAAGTGTGCAAAAAGCGTTTGAGCTCATGTGAATAATGTAATAACAGGTTTAAGAAAGAAGAGAATACAAAACACCGACTGTTTCAGGCTCTAAATCCTTCTTCAGCCAACAACGAAAATAGTTCATCATTTTATAAATTTAAACGATTTATGATATTGAAGGGCGCCAAGAGGCGTTCCTACATCATCAGCAACGTGAATTGTGGAAGAAGGTGAGGATGACAATGATGGCGATGATGATGATGATGATGATGATGATGATGATGATGATGATGATGATAAGTAGGACGAGGAGGAGGAGGAGGAGGAAGAAAATAATGATGATATTGGTGACAATGATGGTGACGATGATAATAAAATAAAATAAATATAAAATATAATTCCATTTATTCATCCCATAAGGAGAATGTCTCTTTAGAGTCTCTTCCAAGGAAAGATCGGAATAATTCAAGAGTCTGCCGCAGTGCAGCGCCGTATAATGAGGTGACTTGTTCACGTCCAAACTGTGCAGCAGGTATTCGATATCGTAAAGACTGTTCGACTGTCCACGATGCCCCTTAGATAAACGGAAAGACTCTACGACTGTCCACGATGCCCCTTAGATACACGGAAAGACTGTTCGACTGTCCACGATGCCCCTTAGATACACGGAAAGACTGTACGACTGTCCACGATGCCCCTTAGATACACGGAAAGACTGTACGACTGTCCACGATGCCCCTTAGATACACGAAAGACTGTACGACTGTCCACGATGCCCCTTAGATACACGGAAAGACTGTACGACTGTCCACGATGCCCCTTAGATACACGGAAATACTGTACAACTGTCCACGATGCCCCTTAGATACACGGAAAGACTGTACGACTGTCCACGATGCCCCTTAGATACACGGAAAGACTGTACGACTGTCCACGATGCCCCTTAGATACACGGAAAGACTGTACGACTGTCCACGATGCCCCTTAGATACACGGAAAGACTGTACGACTGTCCACGATGCCCCTTAGATACACGGAAAGACTGTACGACTGTCCACGATGCCCCTTAGATACACGGAAAGACTGTACGACTGTCCACGATGCCCTTAGATATACGGAAAGACTGTACGACTGTCCACGATGCCCCTTAGATACACGGAAAGACTGTACGACTGTCCACGATGCCCCTTAGATATACGGAAAGACTGTACGACTGTCCACGATGCCCCTTAGATACACGGAAAGACTGTACGACTGTCCACGATGCCCCTTAGATACACGGAAAGACTGTACGACTGTCCACAATGCCCCTTAGATACACGGAAAGACTGTACGACTGTCCACGATGCCCCTTAGATACACGGAAAGACTGTACGACTGTCCACGATGCCCCTTAGATACATGGAAAGACTGTACGACTGTCCACGATGCCCTTAGATACACGGAAAGACTGTACGACTGTCCACGATGCCCCTTAGATACACGGAAAGACTGTACGACTGTCCACGATGCCCCTTAGATACACGGAAAGACTTACGACTGTCCACGATGTCCCTTAGATACACGGAAAGACTGTGCGACTGTCCACGATGCCGCTTAGATACACGGAAAGACTGTGCGACTGTCCACGATGCCCCTTAGATACACGGAAAGACTCTACGACTGTCCACGATGCCCCTTAGATACACGGTAAGACTGTACGACTGTCCACGATGCCCCTTAGATACACGGAAAGACTGTACGACTGTCCACGATGCCCCTTAGATACATGGAAAGACTGTACGACTGTCCACGATGCCCATTAGATACACGGAAAGACTGTGCGACTGTCCACAATGCCTCTTTGATACACGGAAAGACTGTACGACTGTCCACGATGCCCCTTAGGTACACGGAAAGACTGTACGACTGGCCACGATGCCCCTTAGATACACGGAAAGACTGTACGGCTGGTCACGATGCCCCTTAGATACACGGAAAGACTGTACGACTGACCACGATGCCCCTTAGATACACGGAAAGACTGTACGACTGTCCACGATGCCCCTTAGATACACGGAAAAACTGTACGGCTGGTCACGATTCCCCTTAGATACACGGAAAGACTGTACGACTGACCACGATGCCCCTTAGATATACGGAAAGACTGTACGACTGTCCACGATGCCCCTTAGATACATGGAAAGACTGTACGACTGTCCACGATGCCCCTTAGTTACATGGAAATACTGTACGGCTGGCCACGATGCCCCTTAGATACATGGAAAGACTGTAAGACTGTCCACGATGCCCCTTAGATACATGGAAAGACTGTGCGACTGTCCACGATGCCCCTTAGATACACGGAAAGACTGTACGACTGTCCACGATGCCCCTTAGTTACATGGAAATACTGTACGGCTGGCCACGATGCCCCTTAGATACATGGAAAGACTGTACGACTGTCCACGATGCCCCTTAGATACATGGAAATACTCTACGACTGTCCACGATGCCCCTTAGATACACGGAAAGACTGTACGACTGTCCACGATGCCCCTTAGATACACGGAAAGTCTGTACGACTGTCCACGATGCCCTTTAGATACACGGACAGACTGTACGGCTGGCCACGATGCCCCTTACAAAGAGATACAAATAGTTAAGTGTCCCTTTGTATGACCTAGACTTTCTAACGTGGAAACGCTTAACATATCACACAGAACACAGACGCAAGCAGTCGCACAAACAATAAAACACATTCACACAAACACACACATGCATACACACAAACAAACCTACACACTGGAAATTAATGGACGCCGCTGACATATTATTTGATATTCACATACACACACAAACACACACACACATACACACACACAAACACATACACACACACAAACACACACACACAAACACACACATACAAACACATACACACATACACACACACCGCACCCACACACATACACACACACCCACACACCCCCACACACATACACCCTTCCCTGACTGTCATTAATAAATTAACATTCATTAGACACGTTGTACCAGTAGCCTTAGTGAAATACGAGAACAATTCATGAAATAACAAGGAATGATAAATAGAGAAAACGAGGAAAGAAAAAAAAAAAAGAAATAATTTTACATATTTAATTAGGAACAAAAGTCGTGACACCACGACACGTTTAGTTTCCAAATCATTGGAAGTGTATATGTAACCAGCCCTTTGGAGTAGTCATAATGACTAGGTTACATAAAGTCGAGACCTTCCGATCCAAAAGCCAGTGTCATACCAGGACAAGACCAAGAAATGGCCCCACAACAACACGCAGAATCTATATGTATATATATATATATATATATATATATATATATATAATATATATATATATATATATATATAGATATATATATATATCATAGAATTAAACGAATGAGAATATGTACGAAGCCTACAAAGTGTCCACCAATGAAAGCATTCAGCGCCATTTTGTTGTTGGCTGAGAATGTAGTAATTACCATTCATTCGGTATCTATGTCAACATAACGACACAAGAAAAACAACAAACAATATCAAAAGCCACAATAAAATGATTCAGAACTGTGGCGTATATTTATGGCACAATGAAGCTGTCAAAAATGAAGTTAGAGAATGTGTGTAATCATGTATTATAATAACCTATAATGTGTTTTCCAACCACCACATCATCACTGTCACTACTACTACAACTACAACCACGATCACATCATCATCACTACCACTACTACTACTGCAACCACCACCACCATAACATCATCATTGAAATATATTTTTTTTTTAATTGAGCTTTATATAGTGCGATATCTACTAAATGTGCCCAAAGCGCTTTACAAAGGGTCCCTGGTCAACATTTAACATGTAGGACGGGACATGACGCCTGTTAGGCAATATTACATTTTTTTTCGGACAAAGACAACTCTGTTAACGGCCAGGTACTCATTTTACACCTGAGTACGGTGAGAGAATGTGAGTAAAGAGCCTATTCCTAGGACTCAACTATGCGCCGAGCGCGAGGCTCGAACCCAGGACCTTCCGATCCGAAAGCGAGTGTCATACTACTAGACCACATAGCCGCATCATTACCACTACTACTACTACAACCACCACCACTACATCATCATCACGACCACTACTATTACAACCACCACCACCACCATATCATTACAATTACCACTACTACCACACCTACAACCACCACCACATCATCATCACTACCACTACTACTACAACTACAATCATCACCACCACCACAACATCGTCTGACCTTTTTGCCTAGGACGTAATCATTAATAATAGAATGTTGTGTGGTTTTGACCGTGAAGAAAACCTTAAGAAGTCGCATTTATATCATTTTAGAGACATCGTTTTGAATAATTTTGAGTTAAACGAGCGAGCAGGAAGTTATTTTCTTAGATTTCATGAACGGCCGATCAGCGCTTGTTTACTATAGTAACGCGATTCCCAGCCCATGTCTCAATGGCGGATATTTTTCTCATCGAGGCGCTGGTTGGTTAGCCAATAAGAGCACCGTACGGTTTCCATTGTGTAAATTCCTTGATATATATATATATATATATATATATATATTATATATATATATATATATATATATATATATATATATATATATATATATATATATATATATATATATTATTTATTTATTTATTTTTTACAATTTATTTATCTATTTCTTTTTTTTAAGCAGTTATAAGCCCCAGCATGGTAGATCGTTGATACGTTGAGTACTAACTTGTGTGACATAAAGGGAAATGTGGTGTCAGGAAACAAGTTCCCATCTCATTGGAAGTGTACATCCATCTTCCAGAGGACTAAACACATCATCGTCATCATCATCATCAGCATTGCCTGTTTCACCCTGGGTCAGGGTATAGGCCACAGACAAACAGTTTCCATCCTTCTCTATCTTGAGCTAACTCTTTTTAAAAAAAGCTCATTCCATGTCTTACCACTTCTCTGTATATCAGCTTCTTTAAATCGTCTCCATGCTCCTCTTGGCCTTCCCCTTGATCTTCTGCCCTGAGGGTTCCAGTCCAATACTTTCTTTGTTACAGAGGACTAATCACGTATCTTGTGTAATTGATCTTCTCGTTTCAGAGTGATGGCATATTATTTTCTAGTTTAAATAAATGCTGGTCGTTATTAAAGATCATCCATCTTCTCTCTTCTACGTCCCGTAATCCTTAGAATCTGTCTACACATCCTGATACTAAAATAGTCATGCCACCTTCTGATTCAATGAGAAACCTATTCATTATTAATACCCATAATGACTGGCCACATACACACTTCCAAGGATTTTGGAACCAGAAAAGTAGGTGTGACGTCACGACTTTTCTCCCTTATTCGGTGAACAGCTGATGGTGTAAATAGATGAACTGTCGTACTCTGGAAAGACAGCTATATTTTAAAATTTGGCCAGAAAACGTGTCTTCCAATCGAATAATCGATTGAAGGACGAGTTTTCTGGCCAAATTTTTGTTTTTTAATTCGGCAGTTAACTGTTTTAAAAGGGAACTTGGGGAAAATTAATAAAAAATGGATAAGTAAATTAATCAAAACTACAAATAGAGAAATAAATTCAATACAATAAATAAACACGAATAAATAAATAAATAAATAAATTAAAAAAAATAAAATGTGCACAAAGATCAATATAAATAAATGCAAATGAATACGTAAATGAATATAAACCAATAGATGAGTAAATAAATAATTAATTAAATAAATAAATAAATTTCGTGATTGTTTTCCATCCTGATAAGTTGTCACCCAGTCTTCTTCATTATTTGAACTTTGAACTGTAGAATCTCCGGAAACGAGCTCTTCAAACTGTTACGGTTTCATTCGTCATCCCTGTGATGCTAATGAACAATGAACAACCAACTTGTTCCAGTTGTTTGTGATAAGATTCGAGAAAGAAAAATGATCGTTTCTTTTTAAAATCCAACTAAAGATTCAGTTCAGATATGTGATTATGAAAGGTTGTCAGCTCCTCACTCTATTATGATGTCGTCTAGTGAAGAAAAACGAGGACTGACCCAGTCTTTCAAGAGCCAAACGGGCTATGGAACGGCTGTCGTTTCAGCGTCATCAAAGAAGTCCGTTCCAAAGACGAGAAAATTTATTAGTAAAAAAGTTGACAGGACCGATACTTTGATTGGAATTGCTTTGAAGTATGGTGTAACAGTAAGTATTTTATTTCCATTTGCAAGTCATATATTTGCCCTTTAATATCGGTCGTTCATTATCCTGGGCGGGGGCTAGTTGCACTGTTGAGTGTTGACAGTGCGAGTATGTAGTGAATGTGTCGTTATATCCAGACCTGTCTGCCGATAATGAAAAAAGAATATTGCCAGACATTGTCTTGGCACAGTTCGCGGGTTGATGTTCCTGACGAGGGTGTGGTCATCTTTTTTTTAATGTTTACGTTGGAGATCGGCCAGCTATTTTCCGTTGTGTGAATCAGTGTGAATCAATTTAGACCGTACATTATCCGTTATCCCTGTGGTGACTGTGATGAATTATAATGACGTAGACACTCCGTAAACGGTAACTTTAGGCAGTTTAGTGAGCAGCAGCAGTGGTAGTCAAATTGTGACCCAACTCGTCCATAAGAAAGTTATGACTGGAAATTGCAGTTCGCTTTTATACTAAGTTTTAGGGGGTTCAATTAAAGATGCATAACTTCTTTATAACGTTATAAAGAGGAATGCTGTGATTATCCCCAGACACCTGTCTGGGGATAACCAAATTTCGTTATCCCCAGACAGATATCCCCATTCCAGAATATGGATTGTTTGCGAATGCACATAGAAGTTAATAAAATATCTATAAAAAAAATAAAATTAACCAACATTAAATCTGTTGTTTCTACAAATACACAATGCGTCGACTTCGAAGTGGGTGTCATGGCCGAATGGTTTAGTCGTCTGCCCTGGAAGTTTTACCAGAATCACGTTGTGGGTTCGAATCCTGGTTCCGCCACTTAAAAAAAAAAAAATAATAATCCGTCTTCCTTTTACAGAACGTTGCAGGGGATAAATTTCCCATCCATCCTCCCCCCACCTTTTTTTTGTTTTTTTTTTTTTTTGTGCGAGTCTATTCTTTTCTCCTTTTTGTTTGACCTTTTGTTCCGTTTCTGAGCATGAATTTCTTAAAATTGTTTTTATTTTTTTAAAAAGTATTGTTTGTTTTTTTCTCCTCTATCTGACCATTTGGTCACTCTCTGAATATTTCTGTTTGTATGCTTTTTAATTATTTATCCTTTTTAGTCACTTTTTGAGATCGGAGTGGTGACGAATATGACAATTTGCTAGAAACTAGAAAGGAACTAAGAGAGAGAGAGAGAGTAAAAAAAAAAAAAAGAGGTGGGGAGAGGATGGATTGGACATTTATCCCTTGCACCGTTCTGTAAAAAGAAGACGGAATGTAAAAAAAAAAAAAAAAAAAAAAAGGGGGCGGAACCAGGATTTGAACCCACAACGTGGATTCTGGTAAAACTTCCAGGGCAGACAACTAATCCACTCGGCCATGACACCAACTTCGAAGTCGACGCATATTGTGTATTTGTAATAGTAACAACTGATTTAATGTTGGTTAATTTTATAGATATTTTATTAACTTTCCTTATTTCTATGTGCATTTGGAAACATTCCATATTCTGGACTGTGGATAATTGTTTAAAAGAGCGGAGTTTCAAATATCTGTCTGGGAATAACGAATTTTCATTATCCCCAGAAGTGTGTCTGGGGATTACGACAACCAAAGAGGAATATCGCAGATATCTTGGTATCATTATTTTCGTTACCAACCAGGCACCTAGCCTCAGGATCTACATACACGGTAACAGTAACATACATGGTAACCTTGAATCTCGCCTTTAATGGGATATATTGTATTGTTTGATTTTTTAAAATAACACACTCATACACACACAAACACACACACACACACACACACATACAGAGCAAGGTCCATCCATTGCTTGTATTGCAGTGGCAAACCAGTTACCGGAGTTACCGTGTACGTAGATCCCGTGGCGAGGTGCCCGGTTACCGTGTACGTAGACACTGCCTTATAATTATAGTTATTATATCTAGTATAGGTAGTTTATCAAAAATTCTATATATGTGACCGATGCACTTGAAACCATTGTCATATGAAAGAGCTGGCAACACTGATTACAAAACAGTTGAAATTTGTGACTAGGATCTTGATGAGAAATGTAGTTACGGCAGTTCAAAGTATGAAATTTTACACTGATTTTTACCCCAAAATTACCATTAGAAAGTCGTGACTGAAATCGCGTGCCGTTAATAAAGCGAAGTGATTATTTCTTCGAATGCTCTGCAAAATAAACTTGCTCTCTATTTCTCTGAATGGTTTCCATTCTCAAGATTGTTTTGGTTATTTGCGAGAGTGTCTGTGTGATTGATGAATTTGTATGCATATTTTTGGTTTTCTTTTGCTTGGGCTGGGCGCTCTTTCTTTTATTCCCAACTTTCTGTTAGACTTGAGTTTGTGCTATCCTGTCTTTCAACCTCTGTTCCCGTCTTGAGACTTTGGCTTTGTTATTTAGGTTTACTTCTGTTCTCTCTTTGATAGTGCAGCCCGAATTGCAAACGTGAACGCACCATAGAGTTTTCACGATAACACAGCTTTTTGATGAAATCCGTCTTTGTCGACAATATGTCTAAAAAATGCTAGCTTGATGATTCATGAGAATTCCCTGTCCACTCTGTTTGAGTCTTTACTTTTGCATCAACCTCGCGTTTGGAGCCCATCAGCTACTGGAGGCCAGCCGACCCTTCAGAGAAATAGAGTTCAAGTTTATTTTCCTGAGCATTCGGAGAATTATAGCCAGCCTTCATAGAGTTCTTGTTACCAGATTGTATACCGAAATAGTCGTGTTATCGAGGACAATGCATTTATAAAGAGGAAAATAAACATTTCAAAATAACACATTAATTATTACATAATATGACACAAATGTTACATAATAATAACAAACTCGGCTACACATAAGAAACTTTTATATATCACTTTTGGATTTATCCCCAATATCTCACTGAAACAATTGCATATAATTCCCCTCTTGGATTTAATACATAGAGAATAAAAAAGGGTTTGAGAGTATTTAAGTGAAAAGATAAACATGTTGCGTAATGACATAATGAGTTTATTTTTACCTCTGGCAATTTAATTACATATATGAATAAAATGGCAGAAATAAAAATTTCAAATAAATTGAAAAGGATTCACACAAAGGCTGATTGTTTATTCTACTTGGAAGGAAAGAACTGCCCCCCCCCCCTCTCTCTCTCTTTCTCTCTCTCTCTCTCCTCCTCCCCTTCTCTCTCTCTATCTATCTCTCTCTCTCTCTCTATCTCTCTCTCTCCTCCTCCCCTTATCTCTCTCTCTCTCCTCCTCCCCTTCTCTCTCTATCTCTCTCTCACTTTTCTCTCTCTCTCTCTCTCTCTCTCTCTCTCTCTCTCTCTCTCTCTCTCTTTCTCTCTCTCTCTCAAAGTCTGGGTTGTAAGGATTTATAACTAAAAGTACTTCTTACCATAATTATTAAGACCTTTAGAATGTGAATACAAAGGATAGCAAATATATCTATTTATACGGGAAAGAAACTTGATCATTTGATGGCAAAATGGAATAAAATGAAAGCAATTGGTATTTTTATGTAAATATCGATATATTAATATTATTGATATCTGATTTTACAAAGAAAAGATACAAACTTGTAAAATAAAAAACTGTGAAGTGCCCCCCATACAAAAGTTGGAAAGTATTCAAAATAAAAACATGGGTAAATAATCATCTTCTGACTACTGTCGGCTTTACGACATTACGATTTTTGCTTTATATATTCTGTTAAGTGCTAATATTTTTTTTTTCAAGCTAAAAATTTAAAATAAAAACAAAGTTCGTAACGCCAAAGGACAGAACAAACAAAAAAGGAAATAACATAGTTTTATTTCGTTCCTCAAAAAAATCTGTTTTTATTCCGTTTGGAAAGCTGACTTTAAAAAAAAAAAAAATATTTGTCGCATCAAAGACAAACCAAAACTAGACCGTCTAGTTAGCTATATTATTATCATTTCACCTACACGCCCCTCTAGACGTGGGTGTATTCACTGCCTGTCTACTATGCCACAGGCAGACAGAGAGGGTCGCGCGAGTCATCTACCACACATAGTAAATAAGTAACACACACACACTGTCATGCCGGGCCATTGCTACCAACACACATAGTAAATAAGTAACACACACACACTGTCATGCCGGGCCATTTCTATCTCTTTTGTTACCAACACACATAGTAAATAAGTAGCACACACACACTGTCATGCCGGGCCATTGTTACCAACACACATAGTAAATAAGTAGCACACACACACTGTCATGCCGGGCCATTTCTACCAACACACAAGCATTTCTCCTACTCTCTTTTTTCCTTCCCATTTTTTTTTTGTCTCAGTCTCAAAGTCAACTCGGAGAGAAAAAAATACAAAATAAATAATTTTCTTCGAAAGCTCTGAGCGGAATTATTCTTTCCTTACGACTGTGATTGTTTTAATTTTTCGCATTTTCCTCCTTCACACACGGTTGCACCACCACCACCTCCTCCTACTTCTTCTTCTTCTTCTTCTTCTTCTTCTTCTTCTTCTTCTTCTTCTTCTTCTTCTTCTTCTTCTTCTTCTTCTTCTTCTTCTTCTTCTTCTTCTTCTTCTTCTTCTTCTTCTTCTTCTTCTTCTTCTTCCTCCTCTTCTTCTTCTTCTATAAGAGTTAATCCAGATAAACGAAAGAATCGGCTTAAAATCTTAAAAATTTAACACAAACAAACAGGATTGAAGGTAAAACAGGTTCTCGTGTCAAACACTATCTAGATACATATCCTTCAAAAAGGTAGGAATTGTTCTCTTCCAATCATTTTACAACTAACTCAGACCTGGGCCCAGCAAATCATATGAGTATTTTTAAAAGTGAAATTTGGGGGTAGGTGGTAGTTGTTGACATTGTGTGATCACGTGACACTATTCTCTAAGGAGACAAGATTTAAATGCTGTAGTTTCTCTTTCAACCGTTGAAATTCCTGCCAGTGGTGTCAGATCTCTTTTTGGATTGCATCTCAGTTCTTTTTTTATGAAATTCAAGTTTATAGTCGCTTGGTTGGGCCATGATCTACACACTGAAAAATGTCCATTTTTTGGTGACTGGTCATTCTTGCCACTGCATTCCGCGTAATCTTTAGACGTCACCTTATGAGTCATCTTGTAACCTTTTAATAATTATATCTCCAAATCACTGGTTACATAATGCTATGTGATACGACACTCGCTTTTGGACCGGAAAGTCCTGGGTTCGAGCATCGCTCGGTGCATAGTTGAGTCCTTGGAAAAGACTCTTTTCTCACAGTCTCTCACCGTACTCCGGTATAAAATGGCCATTGTCAGCGTCGTCTCTCTTTGAAAAAAAAAGGTATCATCGTCTGTTTTCTTCTACATGTTATGTGTTTGCTGTTCGTCAGGGACCCTTTGTAAAGTGCCTTGAGCACGTTTAGTGGATATTGCACTATATACAAGCTCAATTTAAAAAAAAATTAAAATATTTTCCAAGTGTTATTATTATTATTATTATTATTATTATTATTATTATTATTATTATTATTATTATTATTATTATTATTATTATTATTATTATTATTATTATTATTATTATTATTATTATTATTATTATTATTATTATTATTATTATTATTATTATTATTATTATTATTATTATTATTATTATTATTATTATTATTATTATATTATTATTAAATTTTTATTATAATTATTATTATTATTATTTTTATTATTATTATTATTATTATTATTATTATTATTATTATTATTATATATTATTATTATTATTATTATTATTATTATTATTATAATAATAATTATTAGCGGGTGGTTGGATGGGAGCATCACCCTTGAATCATATACCTATGATGTTCACATGGTGTACGATCCGATAGTGATGTCGTTTCTTCTTCTCTTTACTAGCCTATCCTGCTTCTTTGGTTTGTGATTGTATTTTTGACAGGGATATTTTTTTTCTCTGTAAATCTTCTGCCTGTTTGTTCTTGGTTATTTATAATTTAGCTTATGATATCTTTAGGTTATGATTTTGATTTACATTTGTACTATGTTTGTTAGATTGCTTGTTTTTTTGTTTCAGCGGTCTCTCATATAACCTCAATTGTGTTGGAAGAGACCTAAAGCAACAAACAAACATATAATTATTATTATTATTATTATTATTATTATTATTATTATTATTATTATTATTATTATTATTATTATTATTATTATTATTATTATTATTATTATTATTATTTTATTATTATAGCTAGGATTTGATTATATACTTTATTTTTTTTATTTTTATTATTCTTAATCTATTTCCCCTTATTTACTTATTGAAAAAAAATATTTAAAAAAAAATATTTTTAGACAAAGAATAGGTTTAAAAAAGCAAGAAAATAAATATATAAATAATTGAATAAATAAGAAGGAGTTTATGAATGAGAGTTGGCGTGACTTCTACATCCCATGATATCATACGGCGTTATCAGTCTGGACTATGGGGTAGGGGGGGGGGGGTGTTGTGGAATGGATTACGTCATATGGAGATATACGAGATACCATCCTGCCTGCCACCATTTATCTGATACTTTTCAGTTTTCATCCGATCCTGTAGTTTACTTTGTCCTCATTTCTTTCCTCCAAAATGGTTCTTTTAAATAGGGAATTCCATTCGCCTCTTTGACTCAATAAATTTTGTTGAAAGGAAAAGTTGAGAGAAAGAAACAGATAAATAGAGAGAGGGGGGAGGGAGAGAGAGAGAGAGAGAGAGAGAGAGAGAGAGAGAGAGAGAGAGAGAGAGAGAGAGAGAGAGAGAGAGAGAGAGAGAGAGAGAGAGAGAGAGAGAGAGAGAGAGAGAGAGAGAGAGAGAGAGAGAGAGAGACAGACTTACTTTCTATCCGTTGTCAACTGTATTATGTTGACATGTCAAGTAGCCCCTATATGTATTTTCAGACCAGATCTCTGTGTGCTGGGTCCCACCATAGATAACACAGAGGCTGTGGGTCCCACTATCATCCTCTCGTTTCGTCAGTCCAGTCGGTTCGTTTTGCCCTTTGGGTGGTGATAAGTGATAACTTCCTTACTTAGTGAGTGGCTGTGTTTGGTTTTTTTATTTACTTCTATTGATTATTTCGTGACTTTCGATGGATGGAGTTGGTTGTTTATCAAGTGTTTATTTATTTCTTTATTTAGTTTTATTGTCATTATTATTATTATTATTATTATTATTATTATTATTATTATTATTATTATTATTATTATTATTATTATTATTATTATTATTATTATTATTATTATGATTATTATTATTATTATTGTTATTATTATTATTATTATTATTATTATTATTATTATTATTATTATTATATTATTATTATTATTATTATTATTATTATTATTATTATTATTATTATTATTATTATTTATTATTATTATTATTATTATTATTATTATTATTATTATTATTATTATTATAGTTGTTGTTGTTGGTGTTATTATATATTGTTTATTATGTTGGATTGTTGTGCATTTTGTGCACGAGAGCTGTCATGGACTTGTCGTAACAGTCAGGTCTTGGGTTCCATTCCTCATCGCCGCACATTTTGTTTGGTTTGTTTGTTTGTCCCAGGTTTGAGATTTTTTTTACCAAGAGGAGGGTCATTTAAATTGATCGATATTTGAAGGACGAGTTTTTTGGCCAAATTTTAAAATATGTGTTTTTTCCACAGTTCGACATACCTGGCTGTTCTTTGTATAACTGTTGACATTTCTATCGATGGCTGTTCTTTGTATAACTGTTGACATTTCTATCGATGGCTGTTCTTTGTATAACTGTTGACATTTCTATCGATGGCTGTTCTTTGTATAACTGTTGACATTTCTATCGATGGCTGTTCTTTGTATAACTGTTAACATTTCTATCGATGGCTGTTCTTTGTATAACTGTTGACATTTCTATCTCTGGATGTTCTTTGTATAACTGTTGACATTTCTATCTCTGGATGTTCTTTGTATAACTGTTGACATTTCTATCTCTGGATGACCTTTGTATAACTGTTGACATTTCTATCTCTGGATGTTCTTTGTATAACTGTTGACATTTCTATCGATGGCTGTTCTTTGTATAACTGTTGACATTTCTATCGATGGCTGTTCTTTGTATATCTGTTGACATTTCTATCGATGGCTGTTCTTTGTATAACTGTTGACATTTTTATCGATGGCTGTTCTTTGTATAACTGTTGACATTTCTATCTCTGGATGTTCTTTGTATAACTGTTGACATTTCTATCGATGGCTGTTCTTTGTATAACTGTTGACATTTCTATCAATGGATGTTCTTTGTATAACTGTTGACATTTCTATCGATGGCTGTCTTTGTATAACTGTTGACATTTCTATCGATGGCTGTTCTTTGTATAACTGTTGACATTTCTATCGATGGATGTTCTTTGTATAACTGTTGACATTTCTATCGATGGCTGTTCTTTGTATAACTGTTGACATTTCTATCAATGGTTGTTCTTTGTATAACTGTTGACATTTCTATCGATGGCTGTTCTTTGTATAACTGTTGACATTTCTATCGATGGATGTTCTTTGTATAACTGTTGACATTTCTATTGGTGGCTGTTCTTTGTATAACTGTTGACATTTCTATCGATGGCTGTTCTTTGTATAACTGTTGACATTTCTATCTCTGGATGTTTTTTGTATAACTGTTGACATTTCTATCTTTGGATGTTCTTTGTATAACTGTTGACATTTCTATCGATGGCTGTTCTTTGTATAACTGTTGACATTTCTATCGATGGCTGTTCTTTGTATAACTGTTGACATTTCTATCGATGGATGTTCTTTGTATAACTGTTGACATTTCTATCTCTGGATGTTTTTTGTATAACTGTTGACATTTCTATCGATGGATGTTTTTTGTTTAACTGTTGACATTTCTATCTCTGGATGTTCACGGTGATGAGATCAGTTTTTCCTTTTGTTATATATAAATTCATTTGGACTCGAACAACGATGAGTGAACGATTGGAGACACGAGTGTTTTTCTTACACGGAAAGTGATAATGATATTATAGATAGGACGAAATTGACGTCACTCAGGTCTTTGTTATGGGTTTTTTTCTTTTACATCCACGTTTATGAGTAATTCTCACTAAGTTCATGGTTACATAATATAGTTTTTGTGTTGGTCCGTTTATATCTCCTGATGGCAATGTTGTGAGTTTATTAACCATGCGCACAGCAATTATATATTAGAAAGAACGAAATGGGCGCCACTCAGCTCTTTGGTGTTGTTCTTAGCCAGGCATTTATGTGAGTAGTTCTCACTACGTTGCATTGATGCTATGAATTTAGTTTAAGACACTCACAAAATATCGCCAGTCGGACATAACGTACCATCACACAAAACTATGTGTGTGTAGCCTTAACGGTTTGATTGATCCAGTTTGACTCATTCCAAAATATGGCTGTCTAAAAACAATGACAAAGAGCTGAGTGACGTCATCTTCGTCCTTATTTATTAAGAAGTTAAGATCAGTTTTGTTTGTTTATTTATTTATTTATTTATTATTTTTTTTGTGGGGAGGGGGGGTATGTTCAATACTAACGTACTCTGGAAAAACACAGATTTTAAAATTTGGCCAGAAAACTCGTCCTTCAAATATCGATCGATTTAAATGACCCTCATCTTGGAAAAAAAAATGTTTTTAAAGCCTCTCAAACCTGGAACTTTGCCAAGTTGAAGGTCATTTAAATCGATCGATATTTGAAGGACGAGTTTTCTGGCCAAATTTTAAAATCTGTGTTTTTCCAGAGTACGTCAGCAAAGATTTGAACTCCAGCAGGTGAAAGGAAAAGCTTGGATTCGTGTGTTTGTTCCGATAGCAGACGTGGGATGTGTGTACGTGTGTGTGTTTGTGTGTGTGTGGCTACCGATTGAAGAATGGATCAACTATTCATACAACACAGGCTGTCTTGTGTCGACACGCTCGTGTCATTGGCCCTGAGATACAGCTCCACGGTGAGTGTGTCGTGTAAGGTACACACAATACACACACGTTGGACAGAACCGAGTTGGCGGCACCAAGGTCGTCACGAGGTTTTGCAAATACTGTCACAAAATTGTGTAGATAGAACGGTGTTGACGTCACTCGGCTCTTCTTTTTTTTTTTTTTTTGTCATCCACGTTTATGAGTAATTCTCGCTAAACTGTATTAACCGGTCTATAAATGTCCATGGTTACACATGGTTTGGTGTGTTGGTCCGTTATACCGGATGGCAATGTTATGAGCTTCTTAGCCAAGTGCATACTATCTATAAGGTTACACATGGTTTTGTGTGTTGATCCATTGTACATCCGGCCGGGGGATGTTATGAGCGTTTTGGCCTGGCGCATAGCATCAATAAATATTCAAGGTTACACATAATATACGTCAACAGTAGCAACGTCACATCCATCGTAATGACGCATGGTAACTTAGTAACTGGCTCTAAACTATCGGAACAATGGCGGACTCCCTTATGAAATATTTCTCCGACGAGCATAAAAGTGTATCGAGAGAAAAAAACAAAAACCCTATAAATCTGATCATGTTTTGACTTATACACATTCTGATCACAAGACATGAAAAGTTCTAGCCAGCATGAAGAATAAAAAGCAACGATTTTATCTGTTTAGAACCACGATGGCCGCCGTTGCTGGGCAACGACATCAGACTATTGAATCCAATTGTCTGTGTTGGCTCTCTCTCTCTCTCTCTCTCTCTCTCTCTCTCTCTCTCTCTCTCTCTCCCCCTCTCTCTCTCTCTCTCTCTCTCTCCCTCCCTTCCTCCCCTACATATAGCCTACAAGCCATTCTTTTGAATTGATGTCAGTGGTTTATATGTGTGTGTGCGTGTGTGTGTGTGTGGGGGGGGGGGGCATGTCAGCTGTCACATGGTAATGTATGTGTGTTGTGGACGTAATGCATTTTATTCACATGTTAACCCATGCCATGCCAATGCCCAACACAACACCTGACACATGTTAACCCATGCCATGCCGATGCCCAACACAACACCTGACACATGTTAACCCATGCCATGCCGATGCCCAACATAACACCTGACATGTGTTAACCCATGCCATCCCAAACGGCATCAACCTAATTCACCAGTAGATTTTTGACCAATCAGAACATGGAATTTGTGACACACCGTGACACGTGCTCGGACAAACAAAGTGAATCATATCGACCTCTCTCTGATCATCGTTATTGTTTCCATACCTCCAAATGCCAAATGGGTGACTAGTTTTCACACCATTTTTTCGATCATATTATAAACGTGTAAGTTTACTCATAGATTTCTGTGTTGGTTTTATTTTTTATTCATCACGCGGTAGAACAGTGGGTATTTTTCTTAAACACATGCCATCGGCAGTCAATCCTGTGGAGTTTGCTATGTTTACCAATCAATATCATTGTTTACATTTTGACGAAAATGAATCTTGATTCATCTTAACTACGCCACTACCACATCATCTCATTCATCTGTGGTGTTTCAATCATCCTGTTTTGTTGATAAAGGGGAAACCCGAAACGTTCATTTGATCTGTTTTTGTAATTTTATTGAAGCTTACATTCAACTTCACGTTATTATTTATTTCTTCGAGCAGCAACATTTACACGTTGTAAAGAAAGCGCCTTGAGCACTTTTAGTGGGATTTCGTGTTATGGAAAAGCTCTTTGAACAGCAAATATTATATAGTCTAGTTAATTAACCAAAGCTTCGCTTTACCTCGGTTCTGACATTTGGACAACATTTAAAAGATGTTCTTTATTTCTATTTATTTATTTATTCATTCATTTATTTATTCATTCATTCATTTATTTATTTATTTATTTATTTATTTATTTATTTCCAGAGTAAACAGCAGGGTTTTATAGTGGTGATTTCGATGCTAAAAATAGAATTTATAATCACAGACATGAAATCTGGGTTGTTTTGGTTTTGTTTTTCTTCAATGCTCTGTTAAAGAAAATAGAAAAAAAAAAAAAAAAAACTAGAGCTTTTGTGTCGTGCAATAAACACTTAACGTATACAAATCGCTTCACAAGTGGTCCCTAGCCAACAGCAAGACTTAACAGCAAGAACGGGGCATGACGCCTGTTAGGCGATGTTACAATTTTTATTGTTTATAAAAAAAAACAACAAAAGATTAATCTATGTATTCATCCATTTATTTTCCGTCCCCACAGGTTCAAGACTTGAAAAAGGAAAATCGTCTATGGACCAACGACTCCCTTTTCCTGCGGGAAACGCTACTTATCCCCCTTAACCCCGAAAACGAGGGTGTCCTTGAGCCCGATGACGTCATCGTCAGCATCGATGGCCAGTCCCAGCAGTCGGCCATCGCCACCACCCCCAACCCCCTGTCCAATGTCCTCACCTCGTCGTCATCGTCTTCGTCGTTGAATAAACTCGCGGATGGAATTCGGGACGCGAGAATAGGGAAAGAGAGCCATTCGCCATCGCCACCATTATCGTCGTCAGCTGTTCTAGAGGTTGAAAATAGCCTTCAACAACAACAACAACAACAACAACAACATCCAAGCTCCAA
Organism: Berghia stephanieae; assembly: GCF_034508935.2. NCBI lineage: Eukaryota > Metazoa > Mollusca > Gastropoda > Nudibranchia > Aeolidiidae > Berghia > Berghia stephanieae. Next base: position 1,253,007 of record NC_088374.1, on the reverse strand, counting down.
ATCGAATCCCGCTCATAAAAAATCATCTTCTTTCAACCAATCGAAATCGTCCTTTAACTCTACGTCATCGACTTCGTCATCATCAACTCCTTCCGGTTTTTTCTCGTCGGCTACGTCATCATCATCCGTATACTCGTCTGCTGTCTCATCCCCTTCCACTCCCGGCGGAGCAGCGTCGGTATCGTCGTCATCAAACTCTCACCACCTGGGCAACGGGAATTCCTTCTACCAGCGACAATCCCAGTCCGCTGTCTTCTCGGAGGACGACGACGACGAGGGCGACACCAGCGGGGTTAGCGGATATTCCAGTGCCAGTGGCAATGACGGCGGCAAAGGCCTCGGACGCGGCACTGGAGCTACCGACGACTTCTTCAGCAAGTACGACCTGAACATTGCAAGACTGAAGGGCAACGTGGCCAAGATGGAAAGCAATGCCTCCACGTAAGGGCATTTTTCACTTCAAATTCATCATCATGGGTGCCAAGTCGCCTTGGGGAAAGAACGAAAATTTTAGATAAAAAAGTAAAGAAAAGTAGTTAATGTAATGAAGTCAACTGCAAGCTTTCTGCCATGCCATGCCATTGCGGAGGCTACAGACTTTTCTAGCTTTGTTAATGTAATCGCACAGACTCTTTCTGTCGTCGTCATTTTTTAGTTATTCCATTGTTTATTTATTTTGTCTGTGAAGACTTTTCTTATTGTATTTACACTATGTTTTTAATCTTATTATTTTCGTTTCCCTGGTTTTGGCACCCATGTGTTAACAGTGTCATGAATTGCTCTCATCCCATGCTTTCACCCTATTGATCAACATTACGATAATCTTGCGTCCTCAAGGCGTATTTGTTTTGTTTCAGAATATCGGTCATGGCTAATTTTCCTCCTGAACTAGTCACTCATTTTGCCTCTTTATCGTCTATTTATCTATCTATTTATCTATTTATTTATCTATCTTTCTATCTATCTGTCTGTCTATCTATCTATCTATCTATCTATCTATCTATCTATCTATCTATCTATCTATCTATCTATCTATATATCTGTCTATCTATATATCACTCTTTCTCTCTCTCTCTCTCTCTCTCTCTCTCTCTCTCTCTCTCTCTCTCCCTCTCCCTCTCTCTCTATCTATCTATCTATCTATCTACCTACCTAGCTACCTATCCACCCATCTATCCTCTATCTACCTACCTAGCTACCTATCCACCCATCTATCCATAATTTACCCGTCTGTCTACCTTCCTGGTCATATAATGTACTTAGCCAACCCCCCCCCCCCCCCCCCCCCCCCGAATAATCATTCCCTGCACTAGTAAATGACAATCGCTTCTCGTTAATCCGAACCCACCACCTTCATCTTACCTACTCTTGGTTGCTTGTTAAGATCTGGTGGCTTTTTTTTAAAAGAAGTAACAACATTTCTGGAACACGATAGTTGAATTGCAGTTGTTGTTGTTTTTGTATTTTGTTTTTTTGTTTGACTTCCCCCCCCCCCCACCCCCTTATTGTAAATGACAATAGTTTCTCAATAATCCGAATTCCCTTTTTAAAAATAAAAATCGAATAGAGATAATGGCTGTAAATCAAGATTCGATTCTATTTGATACCAGTCCAACCATGCTGCCATGTTGGCTTATAACGCTGTTCGTTCACTTTAGGGTGTTCCATTTCATGTTGGCTATTTCTGGATAAGTTGGCTTATAACGCTGTTCGTTCACTTTAGGGTGTTCCATTTCATGTTGGCTATTTCTGGATAAGTTGGCTTATAACGCTGTTCGTTCACTTTAGGGTGTTCCATTTCATGTTGGCTATTCCTGGACAAGTTGGCTTATAACGCTGTTCGTTCACTTTAGGGTGTTCCATTTCATGTTGGCTATTTCTGGATAAGTTGGCTTATAACGCTGTTCGTTCACTTTAGGGTGTTCCATTTCATGTTGGCTATTCCTGGATAAGTTGGCTTATAGCGCTGTTCGATCACTTTAGGGTGTTCCATTTCATGTTGGCTATTCCTGGATAAGTTGGCTTATAACGCTGTTCGTTCACTTTAGGGTGTTCCATTTCATGTTGGCTATTCCTGGATAAGTTGGCTTATAAATCTGTTCGTTCACTTTAGGGTGTTCCATTTCATGTTGGCTATTCCTGGACAAGTTGGCTTATAACGCTGTTCGTTCACTTTAGGGTGTTCCATTTCATGTTGGCTATTCCTGGATAAGTTGGCCGCTATTTGTTTTTATTACCTAGTCTAAACATTGTATTGTGCATGATTTTTTTCTGCCCCTACCTATCATGTTCGATTGGACCTCCATTGGATCTCCACCAATCAAAATGCCTGCTTGTCATTTGATCGTCGGAAAGAAGCGCGTTGTATCTTTGTTTTTTGTTTTGTTTTTTTTTTTTGTGCTTGTGTAGATTTTCCAAACAAAACTCCACGTGTCCGATTTATTCTCTTCATTGGTTCCATGCCGACATTCCACCGCCATACTCTGGAAAGACGCCATGTGTTCTTCAAATAATGTATCAACTGATCCTCATCTTGGCAAAAACTCACAAAAAACTGAGACTAAGACTGGGAAAGACATCGTGTAATCCCAGGTTTGATGGTTTTAAAAAAAGGGGTCGGTCTATGTGTTTGCGTACTGAATTTCAGTCAATCTTTCCTCCTGTATTGGCAACGCCGTTTAAAAGTTATCTACCGCGATTACAATTTTAATTCCATAAGAATTACGGGCGCTTAAATGGCCTACATAGTGTTGAAAGCGCCGTTAAACACCTAAAAACAAACAAATCCTTCAGACTTACCAATTCTTCAATTTTCTAGTTGGCAGGTCTGCCATTTTGTTTGTATCCAGAGCTGCCAACTACCGTTAGTTTCCTCAGGATTTTCAGGGACATTTCCTGTCAGACTAGAAGAAAAATGCTGGCGAGACTTTTAAGATACATGTTTTTTTTCTTTATTTAGACTATTCTGAATTGATCTTTACACGATTATCGTGGTGAGGTTTTGTGGTCGCGTGGGTTCGAGATCCTCTAGGGGCGGCGCATAGTTGAGTCCTTGGTAAAGACTTTTTACTCACATTTCTCACTGTACTTAGTTTCTTGAATGAGTACCTCTGTTGTCAGAGGACCTCGTGTGAAGCGCCTTGGGCAATTTTAATGGATAGTGTGCTATATAAATGTTAATCATTTTTTATTTTGTTTGTTTTGTTTTCTTTAAACCTAATCATGATTGATTTGCAATATTATTGGCAGCTCTGTCTATGTGTTATCAGGTGTCTATTTTCTTCACTTTGCCATACGTGCTACAATACATAATATGTATTTATCCAGAGTGTCACCTAGGCCAGGCTTGATTGTCACCGTACATATTTGGATAAAGCGTTCTATGGCCTATAATTTGGTTCATGTTAAAACTGACACACACACACACACACACACATACACACACACACACACACACACACACACACACACACCAATCTGTGGACTGTTTGAGGGGTTTTGAATTCAATTCTGTTCATCAAAATAAATATCTATACACCTCTGGCGCCGATACATTGGGGAAAAAAAAAAACATTTTAAAATTTGGCCAGAAAACTCGTTCTTCGAATATTGATCAATTGAAATGACCCTCATCTTGGCAAAAACTTTCAAACCTGAGACTTCGTGAAGTCCCAGGTTTGAGAGTGTTTTGCCAAGACGAGAGTCATTTAAATCGATTTATATTCGAAGGACGAGTTTTCTGGCCAAATTTTAGAATATGTTTTTTCCAGAGCACGACAAGCCTGGTTTATGCGGCTACCTGGTCTTGTTGTGGTAGGACACTCGCTTTTGGGATCAGAAGGTGCCGGGTTCGAGACCCGCTCTGAGCGGCGCATAGAGGAGTCCTTGAAAAACTCTGTACTCACATTCTCTCGCCGTACTCGGGTGTAAAATGAGTGTCTGGCCGTTAACAGCTTGTTCTCTGTCCGAAAAAAAAAATTATAATATCGCCTAACAGGCGTGATGTTTCGCGCTTTGAGCACGTTCAGTGGATATTGCGCTATACAAACAAGTTTGGTTTGGTTTATGCTATCAATAAATTTAACGAATTGAAGTTGACATCAATCGGCTCTTTAGACATCCGTTTAATGATTAGTTCTCATTAAGTCATGGCGACCTGACATCAAACGTTAAAGGTTAGATAATGTGTTGTGCGTTGGTTCATTTTACCCGACTGACAGATGTTGTGATAATTTTACCTAAATGCATAATGAAAAGATGGAAGAAGTTTTTATGTCACTGCCATTTTAAAAAATTTGGTTTGTAATTTTAAAGGCATAAGACAGACTTAGCTACAGCTACAGCTAGGGGCAAACGCAGACTTAGCTACAGCTACAGCTAGGGGCAAAGACAGACTTAGCTACAGCTAAAGCTACGGGCAAAGACAGACTTAGCTACAGCTACAGCTAGGGGCAAACACAGACTTAGCTACAGCTACGGGCAAAGACAGACTTAGCTACAGCTACAGCTAGGGGCAAAGACATATTTAGCTACAGCTAGGGGCAAAGACAGACTTAGCTACAGCTACAGCTAGGGGCAAAGACAGACTTAGCTACAGCTACAGCTACGGGCAAAGACAGACTTAGCTACAGCTACAGCTACGGGCAAAGACATACTTAGCTACAGCTACAGCTAGGGGCAAACACAGACTTAGCTCCAGCTAGGGGCAAAGACAGACTTAGCTACAGCTACAGCTAGGGGCAAAGACAGACTTAGCTACAGCTACAACTACGGGCAAAGACAGACTTAGCTACAGCTACGGGCAAAGACAGACTTAGCTACAGCTACATCTAGGGGCAAACACAGACTTAGCTACAGCTACGGGCAAAGACAGACTTAGCTACAGCTACAGCTAGGGGCAAAGACATATTTAGCTACAGCTAGGGGCAAAGACAGACTTAGCTACAGCTACAGCTAGGGGCAAAGACAGACTTAGCTACAGCTACAGCTACGGGCATTGGGTTTTTTCTTCAGAGCCGTCAGGCATGGAGGCGCACATTATCCCGAATTCTATAGCGCGAAAGGGACGATAGCATTGTTTGCTACCCTTTCGACAGGACGTTAGTCTATCGCAACGTAGATTCCGTTAATATAAATGATGGCGCCCAATTGAAGCATTATGACCTTCAGGTCTCGGATCGTATCCCGATGGCTGGGCGCGATGCATGCAGGTCACGTACTTATTAAATAATAAAGGAGCTTTTATATAGCGCCATCCTTAATATTAATATGTGTATACACCTTGTCGGAACCGCGTCGTCTCAGTTGAAAAGAAATAACCAATGTATCGACGCCTTACATATTCTCATGGTTGTCGTATAATGTACGATTCTTTCATCTATTTTTATTGATTAAACGGGTTGTTTTCATCGTGCCCAATAACACAACGAACTTGCGAGTAAGATTATTAGATATTTAGTAACCAAGTGGTTTGGTATTATTACTTCTATTCACCATAATTTCTATTTTTCTCCTTCTGCTTGAATGACAATTTGACCCAAAACAAAAAACGTTGCATTTGTATTCATGCACACCAAAATATTATTTATAATGACCAATAAACTGTCTTTTACTCCTAATTTCACACCAATAAAATGTGCGAAATTATTCTGTAATCTTTGAATATTTTTTTTTTTTTTAAATTCACGCATTATTCAACGGTGACGTATTGGCTAATATCTGTTTACTGCCTGTTGATAAAAGAACAAAAGGAAAGAAAACACATCCCATTTTATTTTATTTTTATCTTTGTTTGTTTGATTTGTCTATTTATCCTTTTACTTCTGCTGCTGCTGCTGCTGATGTTGTTGTTGTTGTTGTTGTTGTTTATACATGGTTCTTATAATATTAATCTTTAGTTAGTTGTACATGTTTTGATTGTATGGGTTATTATTTATTTCATATCATCTCTGTCCCGGGTTTGAACATCGATCTCATTTCATCTTTTGATGAAATCATCAAGTCTGGTGGGAGACACCGACCCTAGTCAACTAAATGAATTATTATTATCATTATTATTATTATTGTTATTATCATTATTATTATTATTGTTATTATCATTATTATTATTGTTATTATTATTATTATTATTATTATTATTATTATTATTATTATTATTATTATTATTATTATTATTATTATTATTATTATTATTATTATTATTATTATCATTATTATCGTCATCATCCCCATTCTGTCATTTCACAACGTATGTCTTGTGTCGCTTCATCATATACATGTAAGATATCTACACGAAAACTTACACAATGTTATAACCAGTTAATTGTCGTACACTGGGAAAAAAAAAAACAAACCTATAGTAAAATTTGGACAGAAAAACTTGTCCTTCAAATATCGATCGATTTAAATGACCCTCCTCTTGGTAAAAATGCTCAAACCGGGGACTTCGCCAAGAATACCTTCAAGTCCCAGGTCTGCGAGTTTTAAATCGATCGATATTTGAAGGACGAGTTTTCTGACCACTTTTTGAAATACGCCATTTTCCCACACCACGGTAGTTAATTTGGTGAAATGATATTTGCCATCAATGATATGTTCGTTGTCTTTTCGATTCCATTGATTTGATCTGTACTTGTACTTGGTACTCGGTACTTAATCTAAAACAATAAATTTCTTAATGAAAAATTAAAGAAAAGTCTTCACGATTGAATTGTCAAATCATTTTTTTAATTTTTGCTGCATCAACTCGCATCCACCCCTTCCACTCCCCCCCCCCTCCCCCCCCCCCACACACACACACACACACATACCACTTCAACAACCCCCGCATTCGTATCATGTTAGGATGTCACTTGACACCGTTTTGCTGAGTGGGGTTCCCGACATCCCATAGTTGGCAGGGAGGTACTTACTGTGTCTTCTATCGCCCTATATCTGTGTGGAGTTCCTGACATCCCATAGTTGGCAGGGAGGCGCTTACTGTGTCTTCTATCGCCCTATATCTGTGTGGAGTTCCTGGCATCCCATAGTTGGCAGGGAGGCGCTTACTGTGTCCTCTATCGCCCTATATCTGTGTGGGGTTCCTGACATCCCATAGTTGGCAGGGAGGCGCTTATTGTGTCTTCTATCGCCCTATATCTGTGTGGAGTTCCTGACATCCCATAGTTGGCAGGGAGGCGCTTACTGTGTCTTCTATCGCCCTATATCTGTGTGGAGTTCCTGACATCCCATAGTTTGCAGGGAGGCGCTTACTGTGTCTTCTATCGCCCTATATCTGTGTGGGGTTCCTGACATCCCATAGTGGGCAGGGAGGCGCTTACTGTTTCTTCTATCGCCCTATATCTGTGTGGGGTTCCTGACATCCCATAATGGGCAGGGAGGCACTTACTGTTTCTTCTATCGCCCTGTATCTGTTTTTCAACATGCTTTATGTCTTTGTCTTGAAATGAGATTACTTGGTTTTGTCCTGGCCCTGGCCGGAGTCCTTGGCTGGGAGGTTCACGATCGAATGTATAGTATTTGTTTTTTTTTTTTTTTTTTTTTTTTTTTTTTTTTTTGTGTGTTTGTGTGTGTGTGTGTGTGTGTGTGTGGGGGGGGGGGGGGTTACATTTGATTTGTATACATTTGAGAGTATTCCTCTTAGTGGAATCTTGTACTGGTATCTTGATGAGACTTTTAGGTAATCTGAAACTATGTACTTTGATAGTGTACGCTTGGATTCTACATCTGTTCCCTATTTGAACCATTTTCCTATTTGTCTTATTTTTTCCACAAGTCCTATTAATTGTACATCTAGAAAGATTTTACTATCCAATTGTCTTCCCTTTTTACTGGGGCTGTTGGGACCTAAATACAGTTGCCAGCGTCGTAAAACCCTTAAAAACAAACAAAACAGTAACTCCGACACCGTTTTGGTTCGGAATGTCTTAGTGATAGTGACACGTCATGACCCTTTTTAGAAAATGAATCAACCAAAAAAATTCATTTTCACAAGTAGGGCTGCCCTGACCTTAAACTCATTGACTTTGCTTAATTCAGAAAAGTGAGTGGAGCAGGCACTTTTATTGATAATAACATGGAAATGAAGTTAGTAGGAAAGTGACAG
>NC_088374.1:1229903-1237403 GCF_034508935.2 Berghia stephanieae | reverse complement strand
GATCGTGGATTGGACAATTGTGTGATCGGTGATTGGACAATTGTGTGGTCGGTGATGGGACAATTGTGTGATCGGTGATGGGACAATTGTGTGATCGGTGACTGGACAATTGTGTGATCGGTGATGGGACAATTGTGTGATCGGTGATGGGACAATTGTGTGATCGGTGATGGGACCATTGGGAGTCCTGATACTGATGAGATATCTGCTTACTCCACTTGTCCCTGAGTCATTTCTCAACGTCATGATCACAGTCCGCAAGAAACGCCTTAGATGTCTTGGACACATCTTTTGCATGGAGCCTGATTGTCTAGAAAGGCGTAATCGTATGGCCATCACCATAGGCGTAATCTTATGGCCATCACCATAGGCGTAATCGTATGGCCCTCACCATAGGCGTAATCTTATGACCCGCACCATAGGCGTAATCTTATGGCCCTCACCATAGGCGTAATCTTATGGCCCGCACCATAGGCGTAATCTTATGGCCCTCACCCAGTCTATCCATAGGGCCCCCTTTTCATTGACTTGGAAAACCAAAGGCTTTCTGAACTGGAACTCCTGGCCAAACACAAACACGATTGGGGATCGACCCTCAAACCTCCTAATTACGTAGTTACTACCTTAAGCACTACACTCCGGCGTGTGCATACACAGGGTTCCCTCAACTTCCCTCCGTCCTGTCCGGCTTTGTGCCATTTTCTCAGCTTCTCTCCATGTTAAGACTTCAGTTTTTAGGTCCTCCATCAATGCCCTTCTCCAGCTGTTCGAAGACCGCCCTCTCTTCCTCACATGACAGATTTTTGAAAAAAAAATCCAAATTTTTGCATCTAAAAACAACATTTGCAAAAATAATTCCTAAAAGCCCATTATGAGTTCATGAAAGAGAAAGGTATTTGTTAGTAATTAAGGGTTTCACGGCGCTTGCAATAAATGTAAGGTCATATCAGCGCCAGTGAAAAGGAAGAAAATGAGATAGTTAAAGAATAAACTACTCTTGATTAATTACCTTTCGTGTTCTTCACGAGCTATCAAATTAAATGAAAACAAAGATCGTCTATCTTGTCGTCTCTTTTCTCGAAAATTTTCAAAATTTTCCAAAAAGTTGCAGAATTTGAGGTCGCAATGAAATCTGTGATATTTTGCGGTTTTGTTCGGCCGCAAGCGATGCAAAAACGAACTCCAAAAAAACTGCCATGCCAGCTCGTGTCCTGTAAGAGTCTGCCTGGTTATATTCCACGCAGTCCGTCCCAGGGTGTGGCCCAGCCATCTCCATCCAATCCTCGTGATTTCCACCTATATTTTATTTCTCCTTGTCTTGTCATTTCCCATTGATTTGTTTTCCCAATTGTCTCATGCCATTTAATTTGCAGTTTCTTCTCATACAGTTGTTGATGAAGGACCAAGTGACGTCATTTTCGTTCTCTCTATCTATATACAAATAATGATTCAGATATGAGCTCAATGTGGCAAATTGCTGGATGAATGCAAGGCTGATTTTATGGATCAAACTAAGAAATATAATTAACTTGCTCTTACTCTTACTGTTTCTTATAGTTAAAGATCTAGCACTGTACACTCCACTGTTATATAACTATACCATTATATACCCATACCATTCTATAACCAGATACTACTATATACCCATACCATTCTATAACCATAATACTATATACCCATACCATTCTATAACCATAATAATATATACCCATACCATTCTATAACCAGATACTACTATATACCCATACCATTCTATAACCATAATACTATATACCCATACCATTCTATAACCATACTACTATATACCCATACCTTACAACTGTAAACGCTCCTGATCTCTAATGACACTGCAGACCTGCCTACAATTACGGAAAATTCGTAAACTGACGAAATATTTTTCTCCAATTTCAGAACCTAATGAGCATCTCGGATTCCTTAAAACTCGCTGAAAATAAAAGTCGATGCCAGACTATTTGATATTAAAGATTTTGAAATGTTATTTATTCATTTTGAAGATTAATTGTTTGTTTATTAAAGATAACAATTGCGACATCAAATTTTATCTCCTTACAATTATGAATGTTAGAATTTTAAAGTTGGCAGGCCTGACCTTGTTTCGGATTATTTCATTTCACTCGCTTTTAACATTTTAAACATTTTCTTCTTACGTCGATCTATCGTATGTATTTTATGTATTTTATCATAGTTTGTTCATACCTCTTGTATTATCATTATTATTATTATTATTATTATTATTATTATTATTATTATTATTATTATTATTATTATTATTATTATTATTATTATTATTATTATTACAAAAGGTTTTGTAACGTCTTCAGTTACAGTATTTTTTCTATTTCATCATCATCATCATCATCATCACATCACTACCGTCATCATCATTGTCATCACAACTATACCCGCCACAATAATGTAAATTAATGTTCCCAGTCAAATCCATTACTAAAGGAACTGATAAATGAATTAATCTTACGTTTTTCTCTTTCTTTCTATGTTTTCCCCATATCCATCCACCTATACGCTCCAACCCCCTCTTGTAACCCCCTCCCACCTCACCCAATCCAGGCACTTCAACAACGGCTTCCCCCTCTTGAAGGAGGACCCCATGGCCCTCCCACCCCAATCCAAGAACCGCCGATCCAAATACCAGTACCACCAGCATTCCCAGCGATCCTCGATTCACCGGCGTTCCTCGGCAGGATCGTCCACTTCCTCCAGCCACTCCTCCTACTCCAACACCTCCAGACGGGCTTCCTCACCCATAAGGCATTCGACTCAGCACACGGGAGACTCCGGAGGACCGACATCCCCAGCATCGCCAGACGGCGAGGAAAGTTTCGTCCAACGGACTCGCCATGACTCCCCTGTGCTGATGATTCGCTCCAGGACAAACTCCAAAATGGTCAAAACCAGCCTGGAGAGATCGCAGCGAGCCAGCGATGACTTGTTCGAGTTGTGATAGAAATGTATGGAGTTGGGAACAAAAGTGATGTCAAATAAAATTGGTTCCAATCTCAATGGAAGTGTAAAATCCTCTCTTCCGGAGGACTGGATAGTCGTGCATGCCTTGTGGAAAAGGGAAGCAAAATATGGTGTCAACAAAATTGGTTCCAATCTCAATGGAAGTGTAAAATCACCCTTTCATAAGACTGGATACATACTTTGTGGAATTGATCTTATGCTTTCAGGTTGATGGCATATCTGGGTTTGGTCTTTGACCTCCATGGTGGTCAATAGGTCACGCTGTGTCTTCTATTCCTTTATAGCTGTTTTCCAAGTTGCTATCTGTCTTTGTCTTGGAATGAGATTTCTTGGTTTTGACCTAGCCCTGGCCGGAGTCCTTGACTGAAAAGGAAACAGTCAAATGTATAATTATACTTTTTTGGGAGATGATTTTTTTTCTGCAAATCTCTGTTATGTACTGTTACATTTTTTTTTTTTTTTTGGTTATAAGCATATATTGGTTTGTTAACATTTGAGTGTTTTCCTCTCAGTGGGACCTGTGCTAGTGCCTGGATGAGATATTTATGTGATCTCAAACTAAGTACACTGATAGTGTGCTCTTGGAATCTACATCTGTTCCCAATTTGTACCAATTCACCCTTTGTCTCACTTTGTCTCGTGTGATTTCAATTGTAAAGAATTAATACATTTTTTAACTACCCTTTTCACTGGCACTGAAGTGACCTTTGTGTTGCAAGCGCCGTAAAACCCTTCAAAACAAACACAAACAACAGTAATGATATTTTATTCTCTAGTCTAAATATTTACAGTTGACATGCCGGTGGTCAAGACAGATCATCCATCCCCGCTCTGTTACGTCCCGTAATCTTTACGATCTGCCTATACTATGCATCCTGCTACTGAAATAGTTCTGTCAGCGTCTGATTCAATACAAAACATATTCATTATTAGTCATCTGGAGGACCGTTTACATAACTTTTTCTATGAGTTTGGAACCGGAGTAGTAGAATGTGTGACGTCACGACTTATATGCCCAATTGCTTAATTACAAATCCCCACTTTAAAAAAAACAAAATTTTAAAAAACATTCTCATTTCTTTCTCATTCCATTTTTTTCCGTCTTCTACTCTTTTTGCTTGGACACAGATTTGTGTTATCTGGCCAGTCGTCACCCGGGGTCTGGAAAAAATAAAACACGGATTTAGAAATTTGGTCAGCAAACTCGTCCTTCAAATATCAATCTATTTAAATGAACTTCGTCACGCTAAAAACGTTTAAACCTGGGACTTGACTGAAGATCTTTTGAGGTCCCGGCTTTGAGTGTTTTTATTTTTGTTGTTTTGTTGTTGTTTTTGTTTTTTGTTATTTTTGTTTTTGTTGTTTTGTTGTTTTTTGTTTTTTTTTTGTTTTTTTGTTTGTTTTTTTTTTTTTTTTTTTTTTTTTAAATACGAGATGACGGTAATTTAAATCGATAGAAATTTGAGGGACGAGTTTTCTGGCCAACGTTTTAAACGTGTTTTTCTCGAGTTGGGCAGTGAACTGAATAATACATTGAGTTGTGATTACGTCAAATTCAATCTTCTTAACATGTTATAATACAGTGTAGCACACTTATCTCACACTCGTCAGTTCTGGACCAATCAGATAGCTTGGATCTATGAATTTATATCATTTTGTAGAGCGCTTTGACTACGTTTGGTGGATAATGCTCTATATAAATCCCCCCCCCCCAAAAAAAAAAAAAAAATAAATAAATAAATAAATAAAATGTTGACTCATAGCCTGACCGTAGCCATCGTAAGCTCATGTCCTGACACTGACCAAAAATAAAATCACGTCAAAATGCCAGTCTTTTGCCACAAAAGAAAACAAATCGTGACTTGTATTCAATAGTTTAACCAATGGGATCACTTGTTTCCTTGAGCTCTACTAACGACAACTCACTAGACGCTGCACAAACCTAAAAAAAAAATGACGTCAAACTGCCAGTCCTAATGGATCCCGGCATATCCATCGTTAACATAATATAGCCCGACACTAGAATCTCTAGGACTTATAGTTTGACGTCATTTTTTAGCTCTGTGTAGCGTCTAAAGAGTTGTCGTTAGTAGAGCTCAAGGAAAGGAGTGATTCCATTGGTTGCACTATTGAATACAACTCACGATTTGTTTTCTTTTGTAGCCAAAGACTGGCATTTTGACTTAGTTTTTTTGTCAGTGTCAGGCTATAGATAGTATGAAGTTGACGTCACTCTGGTCTTTGTTATTGTATTTAGCCATCCTCGTTTATGAGTAATTCTCACTAAACTGTATTAACCAGACTATAAACCTCTAAGGTTACACATAGTTATGTGTGTTGGTCCGTTTTAATTCCGGATGGCAATGTTGTGAGCTTCTTAGCCAAGCGCATACTATCTATATAAGTTTACGAATGGTCTGATCTCAATGTCAGTGGCAGCCTTTAACGTTAAGTTAACGATGGTGACGTGTGAACACGGTGTCACCGATGGTGACGTGTGAACACGGTGTCACCGGGGACTAAAATCTATCGCTGTCTTCTGTGTCACTACGCGTGTCATTTTGAACAAGTTTCGCAATGAGACGGATGACTAAGAGCATACGGAAAGCTTATACAAATGTAGATAGAACGAACTTGACGTCACTCATCTCTCTGTGGCCAGTCTTTTGAATGAGTAGTTCTCACTTTATTACATCGATCAGACGATAGATAGAACGTCACTCAAATCCTTGTTATTGTTTGTTTTTGTTTTTTTATCTTTCCATCCATGTTATGAGTAATTCTCACAAAATATTAATCAGATTTTAAACGTTTCACAGAGTTGTGTGTCTGGTACGTTATGTCCGGCTCGCGAATGTTGTGAGCTATTTGGCTGAGCGCAAATCATCAATTGATCATTCCCATTGCGTTTGTTTATGTCTGATATTTGTGTTTTTTGCTTTGAATCGTCTGATACAGTTTTATGTATATAAAGATTTGATTTCCCTACAGCTGTCTTTGAAACAAAAGGATTAAAAAATATTTACTTATTATTATTATACATGAAATTTACCTTGCGCAAAAAATAAACAGAGAAATAAATGTATTTATGATATGGCATTTTATGTGGTGCTGTTTTGTATCTGTAACTCATTCTTGTATGCATGTTTGTCAATGTCCTACAGTTTTAACACACCTGTGATTATTTATTGTGTCAGCGTGTGTTAGTTGTAACACATCTGTCATTTTGTGAGCGGCGCATAATCGTTGTTTCCTTGGAAAAGGCTCTTCGCTCACATTATTTCATCGTACTCTGGTGTAGAATGATTACCTGATTATGATATCGCGTAACAGGCGTCATGTCTAGTCCGACATGGTATGTGTTCTGTTCACCAGGGAGCCTGTCTAAAGAGCTTTAAAGTACCTTTCGTGGATATACGCGATATATAAATGCTCTTTGTTTTGTTATATATATATATATATATATATAGACGTCTAATTTACATGAGAACTGTCCAATGAATATCCAATTTACAGATACACTATTTATCACCAATATTTACATTTATTACTACTGATATAAACATGCATTTAACATGAAATCAACGTTGGATGTTTGGTTTTTGTTTTTGTTTTTTTTATCCCTCCATCCTGTTGTCATATTTCTATTGCCAGGCTCTTCATACTTAATTTGGGTCGTGTTTTTTTGTTTCTACTCAGTTTTGATATACAATTTTGTTTCACGTTTTTAAAATTATTTTATTTCAGTCACTTTAAAATTCTGTGGTTGATCTTTGATTTATTGTTTATGAAATTTCGAACTTTAAGAAAATTGATTATTTTCAATTACAAATGACTTCTCGTTGTTGTTGTTGTTGTTGTTCTGTTGTTATTGTTGTGTTGTTGTTGTAATCAATTCAAGTGTCTTTCGTTAGAATACGTAACTAGTGTTAGTGAGTAATATTGGTGTATGTGTGTGTGTGTTTGTGTATGTTCGTGTATGAATGTAAATGTATCTATGTTTTGAATTCGTGTGCATGTGTTTGTTTGTTCATGTGTATTCGCAAAATTGTCAAAGAATGAATGTTTGAATGACAATTAATATTGTAAAGCGTCGCTCAGCACTTGTGTGGAAGTTTCGCGTTATATAAATGACATTATTATTATTACTATTATTATTATTAGTAGTAGTAGTAGTAGTAGGAGGAGGAGGAGGAGTAGTAGTAGTAGTAGTAGTAGTAGTAGTAGTAGTAGTAGTAGTAGTAGTAGTAGTAGTAGTAGTAGTAGTAGCAGTAGTTCCTTAATCATTTAAGACTATCCTGGGTGGGGTTCCTGACCTTCGATAGTGGGCAGGGGGGGGGGGGGGGGGGGTACTTACTGTGTCTTCTATCCCAAAAATATGTAATATCTGTTTCCAACATGCTTTCTGTCTTTGTCTTGGAAGAAGATTACTTGGTTTTGTCCCAGCTGGGAGGGAAACAGTCAAATGCATAGTTATTGTTTTGGGAGATGATA
>NC_088374.1:1214903-1222403 GCF_034508935.2 Berghia stephanieae | reverse complement strand
GGGGGGGGTCTTTGTTTTCTTATTGTCTTTGTCTTTCACTTGTTTTGTTTTATTTTGTTTTTCTTTAAAGGGGGGGGGGGGGGGGATTTGGTCTGGAGTTGTACTTTCTCTGGAGGATTTTTTTTTCTGATATGTTTCATTTCCCCCCCCCACCCTTTTTTTTCATGTTTTTTTGTTTGTTTGTTTTGTTGTTTTTTTTTATAATTATTAACTTATTGATTGAGATTATATTTTGCATCATGTTTTATATGTTTTTCTACATTTCGAAGAGAAATAAAGAGTTTTGCATAATTATTGATAACTAAGTCATGAAACGAGCATATATTTAATGCATATATCGTTGGTCCCATCGATGACGTCATTCACTTCGCCTATGTCATGGTTTTGTTATTTATTCGTTCATTGCTGATGGAATAAAAGTTGGACTGGTCAAAGAGCCAATGCTATAAATAGCACCGCTTGTTGTGAGTTTTATTACAGTGCAGTCACTTGATAGTTGTCAAATTCAAATATATATAATATAATGGAGTGGGGTCAGGGGTCATTGGACCTCCCATTAGTGGCGGGGAGGTCTCTCTCTCTCTCTCTCTCTCTCTCTCTCTCTCTCTCTCTCTCTCTCTCTCTCTCTCTCTCTCTCTCTCTCTCTCTCTCTCTCTCTCTCTCTCTCTCTCTCTCTCTCTGCGGGTGGTTGGATGGGAGCATCACCCTTGAATCATATACCTATGATGTTCGCATGGGTGTACGATCCGATAGTGATGTCGTTTTCTTTTCTCTTTACTAGCCTATCCTGCTTCTTTGGTTTGTGATTGTATTTTTGACAGGGGATATTTTTTTTCCTGTAAATCCTCTGCCTGTCTTGGTTATTTATAATTTAGCTTATGATATCTTTAGGTTATGATTTTGATTGACATTTGTACTATTTTTGTTAGATTGTTTGTTTTTTTGTTTCAGCGGTCTCTCATATAACCTCAATTGTGTTGGAAGAGACCTAAAGCAACAAACAAACAAAATCTCTCTCTCTCTCTCTCTCTCTCTCTCTCCCAATATTTCAGTCGAACTCGACTGGGGATTAAACCTCAGACCTTCTGACAACCGGTCAGACGTGCTATTATTACACCACAGAGGTCCCCGATAGTTTGGGACAATTTGTATTCCTATATTCTTGACGAGATGACGCGTGTTAGGCTGTGAACCCAGGCTTAAGCCCATTGCTGGTGTTTTCTTGGCATCCACATATGATCCCTATTTGAGTCACCCCCCCCCCCCCCCCCTTTACTATTCTTTCTCTTGGGTGTCTGTAATTTTAATTCTATAATTTATTCACGTTCCCATATTCTTCTTTTTAACTTCCGCTTAAATGAGCTAAATGTGTTGCAAGCTTCGTAGAACCCTTGATAACAAACAGAACAAACTTCGCATATATTATGGTTGTTATTTATTCGTTCATTGCTATGAAGTAAAAAATACTGGAGAGAAACACCAAGAGGAAGACACATCATAAAAGATCCCACCAAAAGAATGCCTGCATTCCACAACGCCTGTAAATACTGGCTTTCCTCAAATCGCCTCTTAACTGGACATCTCAGAACTGCATCAAATGGCATGTGAAGACGGAAACTTGTAAACACAATGACGCCTGCCGGAAATGTCAGGCAGCCCAGAGACCAG
Source organism: Berghia stephanieae (assembly GCF_034508935.2). Taxonomy (NCBI): domain Eukaryota; kingdom Metazoa; phylum Mollusca; class Gastropoda; order Nudibranchia; family Aeolidiidae; genus Berghia; species Berghia stephanieae. The sequence continues at coordinate 1,220,735 of NC_088374.1, read as the reverse complement.
CGATCACATCGTCCTCCACTGTCATGTAACAAAACTTGAAAGTGGCTGCGAAACAGTTATCAGGGCGGAGGAAGCTGGGTTAGCGAAATGAATTTGGCGGTGTAGCCTCACGCTACGACTAACACTAACTAAAGAATGAGTTTTATTACAGTCCAGTCCTACGATAGTTCTCAATTATAATAACCAGTTCACCGACAAATTTAAAAGACCCTCATTTTGCCAAGAAAATCATGTGGTTTGACACTCGCTTGTGGATCGGAAGTTCCTTGGTTCGAGCCTTGCTCGGCGCATAGTTCAGTCCTTGGAAAAGACTCTTACTCTTTACATTCTCTCAAGTGTTCAATGAGTACCTGGCCGTCAACAGCGTTGTCTCTGTCGGAGAAATTGTAATATTGCCTTACAGGCCTCATGTCTTGTTCTATGTGCTACGTGTTTCTGTTGGTCAGGGACCCTTTGTAAAGCGCTATGAGAACGTTTAGTAGATCTTGCCCTCTATAAAAACTCAATTATTTTATAAATAAAATAAAAAAACTCTCAAGGCTGTGACTTCGCAAAACTCTCAAGGCTGTGACCTCGCGAGGTCTTCCAGCAGTCCCAGGTTTGACAGTTTTACCGATTGAGTCCTTGGAAAATACGTTATTTACTCACATTATCTCACTCCGGTGTAAAATGGGTACCTGACCTGACACACTCAGGTGTAAAATGGGTACCTGACCTGACACACTCAGGTGTATAAAGGGTACCTGACCTGACACACTCAGGTGTAAAATGGGTACCTGACCTGACACACTCAGGTGTATAAAGGGTACCTGACCTGACACACTCAGGTGTATAAAGGGTACCTGACCTGACACACTCAGGTGTATAAAGGGTACCTGACCTGACACACTCAGGTGTATAAAAGGTACCTGACCTGACACACTCAGGCGTATAAAGGGTACCTGACCCGACACACTCAGGTGTAAAATGGGTACCTGACCCGACACACTCAGGTGTAAAATGGGTACCTGACCCGACACACTCAGGTGTAAAATGGGTACCTTACCTGATACACTCAGGTGTATAAAGGGTACCTGATCTGACACACTCAGGTGTAAAATGGGTACCTGACTTGACACACTCAGGTGTATAAAGGGTACCTGACCTGACACACTCAGGTGTAAAATGGGTACCTGACCTGACACACTCAGGTGTATAAAGGGTAACTGACCTGAAACACTCAGGTGTAAAATGGGTACCTGACCTGAAACAACGTTGTCTCTGTGGAATAAAATACACCAGTGCAATATAGCCTTAGATGTGTCTTGTCCTACATGTCAAGTGTTGCAGTTGGCTTATGACGCTTTGCAATGTGGTTTAAGCAAAGTCCATGGATATGACTGTTTAAAAACATAAGGCGAAAAAAGACACCGAATAAAACTGTGAAGCAATCACCAGGCCGTCCCATGATCACCATAAATAGTAAACCATTTGTTAACGAAGGGAGCTAACTCGATAACAATAATATGGTGTATATTTTTTCACCGTTACGTCCCCTGAAAGTTGGTTTAAAATGAAAGTAATGTTCGATTGTGATTTTTTGTTTGTTAGCATTTAGTGGCGTCAGATCTGCGCAACATTGATCTGTTCCTCCAGGAAAATGCCATTTTCTCTCCCAAATTATGCCACAAAATACCCATTACATTTGCGTGTATTCCTCTTCGTGCGGACATTTTAGGGGATCTCAAAATAAATACTTAGATAGTGTGCTCTTGGAATCTACATCTGTTTCCTATTTGAACTAATTCCCCTTTGTCTTACCTTTTCTTTTTTTCTTTAATTTTAATTATAGAACTTTTTACTAACCCATTTTCATCCTTTATACTGGCGTCATCATCTTCATCATCATCATCATCATCATCATCTTCATCATCATCATCATCATCATCATCATCGTCGTCATCATCATCATCATCATCATCATCATCATCATCATCATCATCATCATCATCATCATCATCATCACCATCATCATCATCATCATCATCATCATCATCATCATCACCATCATCATCATCATCATCATCATCATCATCATCATCATCATCATCATCATCATCATCATCATCGTCATCGCCATCGTCATCACCACCACCATCATCATCATCTTCATCATCATCATCATCATCATCATCATCATCATCATCATCATCATCATCATCATCATCATCATCATCATCATCATCATCGTCATCATCAACATCATCCATCATCATCATCATCATCATCATCATCATCATCATCATCATCATCATCATCACATCATCATCATCACCATCACATCATCATCATCATCATCATCATCATCATCATCATCACCATCATCATCATCATCATCATCATCATCATCATCATCATCATCATCATCATCATCATCACCATCACCATCATCATCATCATCCATGTATTTTACTCATCCGCCAAACTCCATCTTGTTGCCAGTTGTGTCGATTCGTATTGAAGTCAACAGTCTATTCAGCGATGACCTGACAGAGCCGTCACTCAGCATTAGTTGTGTTATGGAGAAATGTGGACACTGTGCTAAAGCCAACATCATACTACAACTGTCTAAAGACAACAGCAAGAGGATTGCCAGTATCCAAGGCAAAAATAAAATTGACTACGGTCGACTTTAAAAATCAACCATCACGGTAAGTGGTATGATTTTCATCACAGTCATTCCTTCATAGCTCGTGGAACTGGAGTTTATCCCGGTGTCCATAGCGTGAAATCGACGAAAGCAATTGTTTGCTAGTATTTGGATCGGACGCTAGTGTATTGCTAAGCACTTTCTGTCAGATTCAAAGATACCCAGCTACTCAATCACTGCTGGGTGAGGGTCAGAAAAAATCTTGACATTGCCCGTAATCGATCTCGGAATTCCTTTGCGTGTCAACCTGAACAATCGGAATTCCCTTTAAATTAAGGTACTCGCTCCATTCTCTCCATCCCTCGAGAGAAGACAAAAGCGTCCTAGTGCTAGAATCTGATTGAGTTAAAATCAAAATGATCGTGGGGTGGTAAAGGAATTTTATAATAACAATAAAATTAGTAGGTAGCCGATAACTAATGTTTCGTATTGCATAACACGCTAAATTCACATTCTCTGTCTCCTTCTCCACTCTTCTTTTCTTTCTCAAACACTACCATTCTCTTCTCCTTCTCACTCTTCTTCTTCTCTCTCTTCTTTTCTTCTTCTTTTCTTCTTCTTCTTCTTCTTCTTCTTCTTCTTCTTCTTCTTCTTCTTCTTCTTCTCTTCTTCTTCTTCTTCTCTTCTTCTTCTTCTTCTTCTTCTTCTTCTTCTTTCTTCTTCTCTTCCTTCTTTTCTCTTCTTTTCTTCTTCTTCTTCTTTTCTTTCTTCTTCTCTCTTCTTCTTCTTTCTTCTTCTTTCTTCTTCTTCTTCTTCTTCTTCTCTTCTTCTTCTTCGAGATTTGACGATTCACCAGACTGTTAATCATGGGGGTCTGAGATTTGACAATTGACTCCCAGTATTGGAAAGTTGATTTTAAAAAAAATATCTCTAGTATTCTGATTTGACTCTCAATGTTTCACACACATATTTTCATATTTTTCCCCAACTTTCCCAATAAATTTGAGCACATCATCTTTTACTAATCAACAATAGTATTGAATGGGTGTCTGTGTATGAGATAGTACCAGCCAAATACATAAAGAGAAACACACGAAACAAAACAAAACAACATCAGAGTACTCAGCTATCGTCGGCATTCTTGCTTTGGGTGTAACTGTTTGTTTCATACACGTTTTTCAAATCGTCAATATACAACAGTGCCTGCACCCTAATTTCTTAATTTGATATTTTTAAAATCATCATCGATCGTGGCTTGTACTCTTGAGCACGTTGCCTGTCAGTGTTTCCACGAATCACGATCCATGTCCATCCATGCCTCCATCCATCCATCATCCATCGTGGCTTGTACTCTTGCACACGTTGCCTGTCAGTGTCTCCATGAATCACGGTCGTCTGAGGTACGCAGAAGTCTGCGTACCTTTTCAAATGACTTTTTGCTATACTTATGTTATTTGAATATGCCATTCTCTGTCTTCCTCTAGCTCTCTTTCCTTCAATCATCCCAGCTGCTACCAACATTTCTATTCCGTCTCTTCTCCACACATGTCCCATAAACCTGAACTGCCTCTTTCTAATGGTAACTATCAATATTCTTCTTTTTCTCAATTTTGCCAACACTTCCTTCTTCGTATACTTGTCTGTCCATAATAACCTCGATTTTCCACATCTCAAATGCCTCTACCCTCCTACTCCTAGTACATTCTTTGTTAAGCGCCCTCCTTTCACAACCGTATAAAATGGTACTTATTGCATGCGTTTCTACTACTTTCATTCTGGCATTCAACTTTAGATTGCTGTTTGACACAAATGGTTACATTTTACGGAACCCATTTTTATTACTGCCAGTTAAAAATATCTAGTCTAGTAGTAAATTAAAAGAACAAACAAAAAGAAGAAAAAAAAGAGATTTTATTTAGATCAATGTCCACTGACTTTCTGGACTTCATCCTCGTGATTCCTAGTGGACCGTAGGGCCACAATGTCCACTGACTTTCTGGACTTCATCCTCTTGATTCCTAGTGGACTGTAGGGCCACAATGTCCACTGACTTTCTGGACTTCATCCTCTTGATTCCTAGTGTACTGTAGGGCCACAATGTTCACTGACTTTCTGGACTTCATCCTCTTGATTCCTAGTGGACCGTAGGGCCACAATGTCCACTGACTTTGTGGACTTCATCCTCTTGATTCCTAGTGGACTGTAGGGCCACAATGTCCACTGACTTTGGACTTCATCTTCTTGATTCCTAGTGGACCGTAGGGCCACAATGTCCACTGACCTTCTGGACTTCATCCTCTTGATTCCTAGTGGACACTAGGGCCACAATGTCCACTGACTTTCTGGACTTCATCCTCGTGATTCCTAGTGGACTGTAGGGCCACAATGTCCACTGACTTTCTGGACTTCATCCTCGTGATTCCTAGTGGAGCGTCGGGCCACAATGTCCACTGACTTTCTGGACTTCATCCTCTTGATTCCCAGTGGACTGTAGGGCCACAATGTCCACTGACTTTCTGGACTTCATCCTCGTGATTCCTAGTGGACTGTAGGGCCACAATGTCCACTGACTTTCTGGACTTCATTCTCTTGATTCCAGTGGACTGTAGGGCCACAATGTCCACTGACTTTCTGGACTTCATCCTCTTGATTCCCAGTGGAGCGTCGGGCCACAATGTCCACTGACTTTCTGGACTTCATCCTCATGATTCCTAGTGGACAGTAGGGCCACAATGTCCACTGACTTTCTGGACTTCATCCTCTTGATTCCTAGTGGAATGTCGGGCCAAAATGTCCACTGACTTTCTGGACTTCATCCTCTTGATTCCTAGTGGACCGTAGGGCCACAATGTCCACTGACTTTCTGGACTTCATCCTCTTGATTCCTAGTGGACCATAGGGCCACAATGTCCACTGACTTTCTAGACTTCATCCTCTTGATTCCTAGTGGACCGTAGGGCCACAATGTCCACTGACTTTCTGGACTTCATCCTCGTGATTCCTAGTGGACTGTAGGGCCACAATGTCCACTGACTTTCTGGACTTCATCCTCTTGATTCCTAGTGGATCGTAGGGCCACAATGTCCACTGACTTTCTGGACTTCATCCTCTTGATTCCTAGTGGACTGTAGGGCCACAATGTCCACTGACTTGCTGGACTTCATCCTCTTGATTCCTAGTGGACTGTAGGGCCACAATGTCCA
>NC_088374.1:1194903-1209903 GCF_034508935.2 Berghia stephanieae | reverse complement strand
AAAACATGAAGGTCTCCTTACGTTGCACTCCGTATTGATGTCCAAATCCGATATTCTCTCTCCGTTTCACTCTCCACAGGCATCTACCTCCCGTAGTCTCTGTTCATTCCCCACTGGTGCCAACTTCCTATCATCCCAGGTCCATTCTCCTGTTGTGCCAACCTTCCATAGTTCGACTTCAATTCCCACTGGTATCGTTCTCCCATAATATCAGGTTAATTTCCCTCTGACATCATCATCCCTTAGTCCATAGTTCACTCCCCACTGCTGTCCATTCCCCATAAATAGACGTTTTCTGTATGTTTCGAAAAAAAAAATAAGTAGCCTTCTGTGATCACTGTAACTGATGTCAACCTCTCATATTCCTGGCCTCACCCCCAATCGGTATATACCTCTTACGGTACCAGGTTCATTCCCCATAGGGACCAACCTTTTATATTGTCAGGTTCATTTCCCTCAGATGCCAACATCCTATAGTCCGGCCTCAATTCCCACTGGGTTCCATCTCGCATAGTCCCAGGTTTATTTCTCTCTGATATCTTCCTCTGGTTATCCCAAGTTCACTCCCCACTGGTGTCCACTTCCCCGAATCCCTGGTTCAATCCCAACTGCTGTTCACGTCAAATAACTTTGAAAGGTTTCGGCAGGTTTGTGTAGGTTTCTGAAACAACTACTTTCTGGGATCACTCCACAATGATGTCCAATTCCCATATTTCTGGCTTCACTCTACAATGGTATCAACTTCCCATAGTCCCATGTTCATTCCCTATATACTACTACCCACCTCCTATTGTCTCAGGTTCCTTTACTTATGGTGCCAACCTTCCATAGTCCGGCTTCAATTTCCACTAGTGTCGTTCTCCCATGGACCCATGTTCATTTCTCTCTAATATCCTCCTCCGGTAGTCCCAAGTTCACTCCCCGGTGGTGTCCATTTCCCATAACTTTTTCGGGTTTTGTCGGGTGTCGGCGGGTATCGTAAAACAGAAAAACTGGAAATACTCTCAAAACAAAATAAAAGATTGTCCATTCTAATGATGTCAAATCAGGCCTTTAATCACGTTCGGTCACTAGACCTGAAAATATGTACACGTCGGGGGACACACCTCTAACGAGGCTATGCTAAACAATGGGAATTAGTAGGAAATCTGGAGATTTTGAGTTTTAATACAGAGCAAAAACTAAACTAACGTGATCAAAGCGCTTAAGAAAGAGTCACCAACAGGAACACGTAATATATAGAAAAAGACATGACGCCTGTTGGGCGATATTACAACATATCTTCTAACAGAAACGGCCAAGTATTCATTTTACACAACACCTGAGTACGATGAGAGAATGTGAGTAAAGAGTCTTTTCCAAGGACTCGACTATGTTCTGAGCGAGGCTTGAATCCTGGACCTTACGATCTAAAAGCGAATGCCCTACAAGAAGACTACAAAGCCACACATCAAATACAGAATGAATTAAAGTGCACCAAACAACAGCCTCCACGAGCGGCAGTAAGTGAACGATCAACAGCAAGAGAAATGGGAAAGACCAAGTGAAACATGCAGTTGGAGAGGAGAAATATTTCAAAGCCACAAGGCCCTTGAGGACGGTGTTTATCACGGTCTCTACAACGCGAAACAGAAAATGGCTCTTTTTACTACCACATGAATAGGATGCTAGTCTATCTCGGAGTACTTTCCTCCAGATATATCAGACACTGTTATCCAATCGTTCCTAAGTGAACACGGGGATTCGTCAGAAAAATAAACCCTATAAGATAACAAAACAAAACAGAAAAAAAAAACAATTCGTCCTTTTCCGGGATTAAACTCAGTCACTTTCCGTAAGAATGGAGTGCTCTACCAACAGTGCTATCGGACCCCATTATAAACAATAATAGCTTTATTTCAATGCATCAGGCCCATCCTAATTTGTAACCCATCATCTTTACATGGTATTATATTCTGAAGGGATAAGACACTGTAAATGGAATTTGCAGATATGAGTTGGGGATGAATGTAAGATTCTTTCATTTCTTTTCATGTATTAAACGAGCTACTTTTATCGTGCCAAATAACACTTCGACCTGTCGATTATGTATTTTTAGCACGATAAAAATTAACGAGTATAATAATTACAAAGAAAGAAAGAATACGTTTATTCCTCCCCTCCGTGTAAGATTATTACATAATTCCTGACCTATTGTATAACTTCTATTCACCATAATTTGTGTTTTTCTCCATATGCTTGGATTTGTATTCATGCCCACGCAAAATATGTATGATTGTCAATCAACTGTCTTTTACATATTATTTCGAACCAATATTCTGCAATCGTTGCATTAAATTTTGTTGAACGTTTTCAAGCATTATGCAAAGATTACGTATTTACTAAGAAATGATAGGGTTTTCCAGTGATAGGAGTAGAATAATATACGATTGTTTCATCTCGATTTATTTATGTCGTGCCAATTAACACAACGAGCTGAAAATTGAATTTGGAATGGAAATGATCTCAGAGTTTTTGCAGTGTAAGAAATGATATTATTCCATTTAGTCCGACATAACACCGTTCTGAGACGATATGACACATATAACACAGTTCATAAGCAACAGGTCTCATTTGTTATGGTACTTCTTTCTTTTTCTTCAGTTTTCAAAGTTTCCTCAAGAGTCGAAGAGCTGGAAAACCAAGCAAACCAGAGTATTCAACGACTTAGCGATTCTGTTCAAAGCGGTAAGACAAAAAACCAAAATGACAAGTGATGGAGCAGGCACTGGTGTAAGATAAAGACTTGAAAAAGTGTGTAAGAACCTCAAGCAAAGTTAGAAAGAAAAATACAAGACAGTAAAAATCATTCATAAAAATATGGTCTTTCGCTACTGTGTATCGAACCCCAGATAATCAAACGCGGTGAGGATATTTTTAAAAATGACCAAAGAATATAAATATTAGGGGGCGTTACTTTTGTGCTTCAATCATTTTATCGAGTGTTAAAAGAATCGAACAGCCTATACATCAATAATAATAGTAGGATATAGCTACATATCCACACTGGATGTCTCCAGCCAGTCTTTAGATGCGTCCCCGCAGTTGAGGACAGCCTGGAAACCTCCCGTCAATGTCGTCACAGGGCAGTGCATGATTATGTCGTCTGCTGTCTCTGGCGTTCCCTGACAGTGGGGACAGTCTGCTGCCTCCCTCAAACCCCGTCGATGCACGTTTGCAGCAGTCCTGCGTGGCCTTTCATTAGCCGATTGCCATTCCTGAAGCCTGGCATAAATTCCATTGATTACCCCACCTCCCTCAGTCTTGATATTTGTCCAATATCCCCCCCCCCCAGGCTTCCCCAATATCGAAATCGTAAAGTTCTTAGTAGTAGAAGGGTTTCTGGATTTGAATGGGAATGTTCAATGAGAATGGCACAACAACCTTGCACGGGAAATATAAAAGAAGTGCCCAAGAACAATGGATAGATGAACAATGCCATGCCATTGGAAAACGAGATGACAAAAGAGAACAGACAGAAAACTCCCTCGTGGATCACCGACCTAAACGCGTCATATAACGAGGCATATCGGGGGCAAAAGAGTAAATCTCGGTTGACCGTCACGAGACCATCCCGAGTGTCAATCCTATAGCGAGCCACTTGACTGGCACGCCCGATATGTGACTAAGGAGATCCAATTTGGTGCCCGCACGGCCTGGGCCATCCAGGGCCATACTATTATGTTCTAATGATTTCATGCCCAATATTCAGATGCATCAATGGCGATGCGGTCAGCCGCCTAGCCAAATACAACCGCGTTCGTGTCGCCAGCGAACGTCCCATTACATCATTATCTGGAAAATGCGAAACGAGGGTTAGCGACCTGGTGCATATATTAACCCTCAATATCGAGAGCAAGAGTATGGTAAGAAGTGAGCTTTTGTCAAAGCTACTGGCCGTTGATATCTTCCTACTACATGAGACCCATCTTTATACAGACGCGCAATATTCTCGATTTCAGTTCCTAGGCTATACGGTGGTACAACAAGAGGACACTTCGAGACTCAGGAGGGGGGGGGGGGCTGGACTTTACGCTAAATAGCCATCAAAGGTAAGGGTCATTGAGAGCGCAACGGACTGCAATGGGGTGAATAGAATTTCCGTAGATGTAGGTGAGCTCTGTTTGCATAACATCTACAAACCACCTATAGCGAATGGACTTCAGGGTGGGTTTGCGACTGTGCACGAGTGCCGGTAAGATTTTACAGATTTGGTCGATCGTTATAGCATAGTAGTGTAAGCATCATTAGAAGCTGCTGCCAGAAAGAGCACAGCACTCTAAAACACTAAACACCAACTATCACACAACCAGGATTTCAAGTATTGACGTCATCAGCAAATGGAAGCTTTAGACAGAAAACAACGCAATTTATATTAGATGGACAGAAAGCTCATAATATCTCTACAACCACCAAGTTAATCCTGATTCCAATATGATTAACAACAACATTTTAAACAAATCCACCTTCACCATTGCCAGTTTTAAAATGAGCATAAAAAGAAAAAAAAAAAAACTTTCCGCAACCCCTGAGATCATTAAAATCTTTGCTTGGTGATGCAGATGACAACGATGTGTCAAAATGGGTATTTGGACACCTTCCGTAGATTTTACCCTTTTTAAATGCGAGAGTTTTAAAATTGGCACAAGAATTAGAGGCCATTAGAATGGACTAAATCCTTGATCATCACACTCCCCAAGAAAACTAACTCTGGACAAAACTAATCAGAATAGTACTTGACCTCCTGAACCATGTAGCGAAAGAACATCTTCATGAAAATCATGAGGGTCTCAGCCCTGCCAGAAGCGTTGTCGAGATAATTAGAGCCAGATTTTTTTTTATTAATGGCGCGTGTTTTTCTGAATTTTCTCAGCTGTCATTTTATCAAACGTTGTAAAAATTTGTGTCAGCCTTCGAATCACTTTGTCTTCACTGAATCTAGATTTTGCACCACGTTGATGATATATCAAAAGTTTTCTACATCTTAAAGACCCATAAAATCTACTTTAAAATCGTTGTCATAAAATTCGAGATTTTACACTGTAAAAATGTAAACAGGTTACGCACCACAAGGTATGAATTAATTCGTTTAAAAAAAAAAAATCTCTAGCTGACACGTACGTAGTTCGGCTATTGATTATGAGTTCACGTCATACTTGTCTCCGAATAAAATCTCTGCAAGAAAGTTTCGCAGAGCATTTAAAGGCTTATAAAGCATATTATACGCCTTTAAACTATACGAGACGATACGACTCTCCCGTAACGCTGCGAAAAGAAATCTACTTGTATCTATCAATAAGCCATTAAAGAGGACGGCTATGGAGTTAAAATTTCACAATCAACCCCGAGAAGATGATTATCGAAAACGATGGAGAGATCGCCAGTGTGGAACAACGTGGTAGGAAAAGGATCGAAGACACTTTGATCTCGATATTGGAACTGGTAAACGTAAATATACATCTGACGTCTGATAATTCGGGTAGAAAATGACTCATGAGTTCTGGGCAGAGGATCGTTGATATTCTTGCAGGTGGGGAAGATAAAGGGTATTTAGAAGAATTTCATACGATCCTTTTTTTCTTTTCTGCATTATCTGGAAGGTAGAGACTATCATTCTGGGGCCAATGCAGATTTTTTTTGATGACGTGCAAAAGAACCATTTTCCTCGAAGCACCAAGCCGTATTGCATTGGACAACGTTAAAATTCGGTGGCCCAGATCACCTCAAGGATCAAAATTCAACAATTATATAAATATATATGATTTCATGGCTCAAATCAGACAGCACTACATATTCTATTTATCAAAGGCCCAAATACACTCCTAGTAAAAAACAACAAATCAGAAACAGTTTTCAAAGCAGGCTGTGTAATCAATGAGTTTTGGCACGGGCTTTCGCGATTTATCCTATATCACTGTGAGCGCAATCCAATCGAGCTCATTTGGACCCAAGTAATGGGAAATACTGAGAGGTGGAACACCAAATTTACTCTCACAGACAAGGCAATAAACGATATAACAATGGAAGACTGGGAAAAGGCATGCTCCAACCTTCGCAAACTGGATAAAGAAAACATTTCATTGGATAGAGTGATGCCACGACTATTTTCCGCAAATGTGTACACGTGTTCATCAACAACAACAACAACAAAAACAACAACAACAACAACAACAACATCAACAACAACAACTACTACTAATACTACAACAACAACACCATCCAACAACAAAGCCACAACTTGTTGTTGATGTTGCTGTTGTTGTTGTTGTTGTTGTTGTTGTTGTTGTTGTTGTTGTTGTTGTTGATGAACACGTGCACATATTTGTGGAAAAAATGTATCATAAATTGATGAATTTCTACTTTTGACCAGTTTGCAGTAAATCTATGTAATCCTCTTGGGCGTGAACACAAACTATTTCTATAAATTTTGAAATCAAAATAATGTTGAAAGGCGTTCACTTTCATTTGTATTCATCAGAAATTTGAGATGATAGTTATAAATTGTAGATTTCTGATAGTTAAGGATTGTCATTCGTTCCTTCATTATTAGATACTGCATGTACAGTATATTGTTTAATTTTCAATAAACCGAACTTTCCATTTTAATGAATTTCCTGCAAATGGATAAGCGGAAAACTCATAATTTTGATACTTTAATCCATCTTTGAGTTAAAATCCTTACCAGTTATCGATGTCAATATAGCTTTTATAAGCCAAATCCTTCCTATTGTTTTACAATCGTTGGAAAATATTTTTAGACAAATCGATTCAGAGGTTCATACAAACTTTTGCAGCTGTGCATTGAGAGACAGCTGAGAAAACGAAGAAAAACACGCGCCACTTATTAAAAATGTTACTATAGGATTTGGTCGTAGAACCTTAATTGAATTTATGATGTTGAATATTGAATTTACAGCCAGACTTGCGTTGAGATTCTATCTTTTATTGAAGAGAATGAATATCACATTTTAATGTGCTGAATAACATGTTTGTATATTTTATTGAAGAGAATGAATATTATATTATATTGTACTGAATACCATTAATTCCAAATTTTTTTACAAGTTTAACATAAATTTTGACATTTATGCATCAGGTCCATCTCGACAAAAACGTGCTGAGAAGATATGCAACATCAAGGAGATTTTTTCATAATCTTATCGACTTTGGGAAGGCATTTGATGCCTCTTTGCACGAATGGATTATAGCACACAATATTGGAAATCGGAATTCAGGGGGGGGGGGGCAGGGCAGTACAATGGTACAATTGATGGATGATCTTTGCAACAGCTACAGAGAGTTCCCCGGTTTAAGTTTTTTACCAAGATGAGGATCCTTTGTAATCAATCGATAATTGCACTACAAGGTCTTTCACCATTTTAAAAACTGCCAGTCGTATCAGAGTGCGGTGGTTTACTGGTTAGAAACAAACATAATTTTTTTTTAATTGAAAAGAAAAGGAAGAAATAAATTAACTTGATATTCTAGATATCATTTCATGGTTTTTTTTTGTTTTTTTTTCATCCAAATTCCCAACAAAATAACGCTTGGAGACAATCGCTCACAAAATTAAGAGAAGTGAGTAGAGCAGGCACTTACGTTGATAATAACAAGAAATTAATTGAGTAGGAAAGTGCCGAAGACAACAACGAATAAAAACTTCGAGACGCGATGGGGGCTCGAACCCGCGACTCTACAGGTACAACTCCGCCTGGCCACGGAGATCGTGACTCTACTGTATGAGCTCTCTACCACCCGTGCCACCGTGAAGTTTTTGTTCTCTGTTGTCTTCTGGCGCTTTCATACTCACTTCATTTCTGGTCAAATAATTATATTCTCTGCCATTGTTCAGTCATCTATTTCAAATTTTACCCCCTAATTCCAGGACTTGAACTCAATGCAGCTCTCCGGACAAAATTAAATGAGATTCAAGATTTTATGGATAAAGGTAAGCCATCTGGTCCTAAACCAGATGAAATACATGAGACAGACCATGTCAATAGGGAACATAATATGTTGCCAAAGAACTGGTTCTAAACGCATTGGAAGTGTAAAACAAGAGGACTTGTAATATACCTTGTGTAATTAATCTTCTGGTTTCAGAGTGATGGCATCATATTTTCTAGTTTAAATTTATGCTGGTCGTTAATAAATATCATCCCTCCTCGTTCTTTTACGTGCTGTAATCATTAGGATCTGAACTATACATCCTGCTACTATAATACGTATGCCACCTTATGATTCAATAAACAATCTGTTTATTATTATTACCCAGAAGGCTGGTTCTATACACATTTCCAAGGATTTTTGAACCAGGAAAGAATAATGTGTGACGTCACGATATATCCTCCCTGTTTTGCAATATGTCGAAATGCACTGGATGAATACAATTGAATTTAAACTCAATATGGTCTGAATGTTTTGTTTTTTTGTTTTTTTTTAAGAGCAAGAAAGAAAATCGACTCGTTTCTCAGCGAATGTGAGTAAAGAGTCTTTTTCAAAGGACTGAACATTACGCTTACCGAGGCTCGAACAACCCAAGACCTTTCGATCCGAAAGGGAGCGTCATGGCCGCACTTACAAATAAATAAATAAATGAATAAATAAATAAATAAATAAATAAATAAATAACGTTAACCGCTCTCCATTCAATCTACTGGAATTTCGTCACATTCAGTACAATCGACGTGAACTCATTTGCAGTTCTGACAACCTGACGCAACCCTGGGCTCGTTTAAACATTGTTGTCATGTATGATAATTTGCGTAGGTTTGAGAGTTTTTCCGTTACAATAATTTGGGTTATCAGACCTGCAAATAAGTGCACGTCGGTTACAAAACAGTGAACATTTGACTTCATCAGAATGTTTTGTACATCTCAAAATATAAACCAAGATGTTGTTATATCTATAAGAACTAACTATTGTGATGTAACAGTTTGTTATGCTGCATTGAATTAGGTTTAGTGTGGACTATTTGTAATAAACAAAAATGAATTCTATAACAGTTTCATTTAAACATTAAAAAACGGGGAAAAATTCAAACTAAACATTGAAGGGACAGTGTGGCTCAGTGGTACGGTCTTTGCTTCGTACCCGAAAGGTCCAGAGTTCAAGCACCCGTCGCTGCGCTGTGTGGCCTTGAGCAAGTCACCTCGCCCTAGCTCACTTTGCGGCGCTGCTCTGCGGATGACGCATAGGTTATTCCAGTCTCCCCTTGGATTAGACACTAAAGAAAAAATTCGCCTTGGAGAGATTTAAAGGGAGTTTTATTTATTTTATTTTTTTTAATTCCAGAAAAGACCAAAGCTGCTTTCAGTTTTGGCTACAACAAATCCACGTGCACAATTGAAAAGAAGAAGACGGTAATCTTCACAAAGGAAATCCTCAACATCGGTTCAGCATACAACACAACACATGGGCTGTTTACGTCACCAAAAGATGGACTCTACGTTTTTCACCTTGTACTGACCACTCGGTCATCTACCGGTACGGGCATCCTTTCTCATTAGATAGAACGGAATTGACGTCACTCAGCTCTTTGTTACTGATTTAAGCCAGCGATTTAATGAGTAATTCTCACTAAATTGTACTAATCAGACTATAAAAGTTTAACAGCTCCCCTAGTTTCGGTATTGGTACGTTATGTCTGACTGGCGAATGTTGTGAGATTTTTTTTTTACTAAGCGCGCATCATCAATTTCTCCAAAATAAAAAAAAATAGTTAATTCGAATGGGCGCTTCAATTTACAGTGTTTTTTTAAATTGTTGACACATTTCAAGTTTGAATAACTCGAGAGCTCTGTAAGGTTTCATCAAATCGTTTTTTCTACCTTATGTGCAGAATGTAATCAAGTTTTGAATGATATACGGTTTAACATTGTGCGCCCTTCGGTAGCTGAGCTATGACGCCATCGGTTAAAAGGTTGATTTTGACATAAATTGTCATTTATTTTGGATTTTACTGACATAATCCTCGAAAGTTTCTATCATTTAACATGTCACTCTCAAGATATCATCTTGGGACGCTTATGGGGAAATGTGAAGATCAGAGTGTTTAGAAACCCCGTGAAAGACATGCGTCACCGGAAGACAAAAATAAGAGAGATGTAAATCGGACGATTCCACAAACACACGATCCCAAATAAATAAGATATCAGAAAAAAACAAACTTTCATAAATCTGAAATAATGTGTTGAAAACCAGATTTATGTCGTTGCAGCTGTTCTTGAGTAACTCAAACCTGAATTGTTTCAATGATTAAAAACAAACACACTGTAAACTACGGTTTATTTTTAGATTATCCTTTTCTACTCATATCACCATCACTCAGCTGCCAAAGGACGCACAGTGTTAAACCTTATACCAATCAAATTTTGCACCTAAGGCAAAAGACAGTTTGACGAAACCTTACAATGCTTTGGGGTTATTCAAACCTGGAATATGTCAATTAAAAAACCCCACTGTAATTAACGTAGAATGAAATGTGCACCAGTCAGTGTGCCTCTTTTTCAAAAGGAACTAAAAACTAGACAATTTGAATAGCACAATATCTGAAACATTTGCTCAGAGCATTCTATAAGGGATTTCTAGCCAACGCAACATTTGACAATTAGGATGAAACATAAAGCTTGTTAGGGGAAAATGCATTTTAAAAAACAGAAACAGAGCTGCTAATGGCCAGGTACTCACCTTTCTCCTATCTTCTATCTATCTATCTGGCGGTCTCTCCCCTCCCCCTCTCTCTCACTCTCTCTCTCTATATCTCTCTCTCTCTCTCTCTCTCTCTCTCTCTCTCTCTCTCTCTGTGTGTGTATCTGTCTGTCTGTCTCTCCTATTGTTTCTTCACTCCGCCATGAATTCCAATGTTACTAAATCAAAACTCATACGTTTATATTTCAAAACATTTGACTTTTTTCACTCGCATCAGTGAAAGCGCAATATCAAAACAATATTTAGATTTGGAAATTGTGTATCTACCTATTTGGAGCTTGAGTTAGTGAAAGTATAAGTTTTGTAGTGAACAAAGATTCGACTTAAAAATGCAAAACCCTAATTAGATTTCAGATTTTGGACTTTGGTTAAAATTATTAACTTAAAGAACATAACCAAAGATTTGTTTTGATACCCTTGTCAATTTCGTATCAATTATAGTTTTGAAAATTCAAGAGCCGCGTCAAGACGTTCTAGTCTACCAATGTATACATACCAATGTCACGATTATATTACAGAGATTTGAACAAGTGTGTACGAAATGTTCCAGACAAAGCAAAAGAAAAACATAAGAGAGAAAAAGATCCCAATAAATGTGTAGATGTGCCACTATTACACCATTCCTGATAATTAAATGTGTCACAGCTGACCGGTAATCAGAAGGTCTGAGCCTGGATCCCCAGTCAAGGAAGGCTGATATAGTGGATGCTTTTTTCATTGAGTTTTCTTTCTTGCTTTTATACACACTTTTTCAGATCTTTATCTTACACCAGTGCCGGCTCCCTAGGTTCTCATTTTGATTTTATTACAACCCGTTTTCTACTAAATATTCCATACAGATCGCATCCAGGTCAATCTCAGGGCCAATGAGAAAACATTTGCGACCCTTTGGACAAACAGCAAGAGCTCCGAGGACCAATCATCTGTGAGTTCTGTCGTCTCGTTGAAAGCTGGGGACATCGTAAAGCCTCTTGTGGATTACACGAACGTTGAAACTGCGGATCATCGTGATCACTACTCTTTATTCACAGGATACTTACTGAAGTCTCTTTAGACTGAATTTGATGAAAGTGAAACCAGAAATGTCCATACATTTATTATCATTGTCGTTATCATCATCATCATCATCATCATCATCATCATCATCATCATCATCATCATCATCATCATCATCATCATCATCATCATCATCATCAACATCATCATCATCGTCCTCATCATCATCATCATCATCATCATCATCATCATCATCATCATCATCATCATCATCATCATCATCATCATCATCATCATCGTCCTCATCGTCCTCATCATCATCATCATCATCATCATCATCATCATCATCATCATCATCATCATCATCATCATCATTGTCCTCATCATCGTCGTCGCCATCATCATCATTCTCCTCAATTTCTAATTCTAGCATTTTCGTCTTAATGGGAAGCAACATTCATGAAATGAGATCTTCCCTTCTCCCCGGTGCCTTGGAGGATCACCAATGAATAGGTTACATATTGAATCATAAGGTTATTATTATTATTATTATTAATTATTATTATTATTATATTATTATTATATTATTATTATTATTATTATTATATTATTATTATTATTATTTTATTATTATTATTATTATTATTATTATATTATTATTATTATTATTATTATTATTATTATTATTTATTATATTATTTATTATTATTATTATTATTATTATTATTATTATTATTATTATTATTATTATTATTATTATTATTATTATTATTATTATTATTATTATTATTATTATTATTATTATTATTATTATTATTATTATTATTATTATTATTATTATTAATTATTATTATTATTATTATTATTATTATTATTATTATTGTTATTATTATTATTATTATCATTATTATTATTATCATCAATTTTTTCCACTAGAGTTTCCATGGTTTATGATTGTTAATGATTTTCTCCTCTGGATACACTTTTATGCTCCTCGGAGAAGTATTTCATTAGGCGGTGATGGAGATAATGGCGTCCGTCATTGCTGCGATAGTTTAGAACCAGTAACCATGCACCATAACGAGGGAAGTGACGTGAGGACTTTTGAATTCTATTTGGTATTCGTTCACACATAGCAAACACTTCCAGTTTTTTTAAATTCCATTTTTTTTTCAACAGAAAGAACTCACGGAATATTTCTCCCCTGACGATCCATGTTATTTTTATAATAACGTAATCGTGTTCTATTTGTTGTTGGCTGAACAAAGCTCCGGTTTTTTTTTTCGTTTATTTTTTTTTTTTCGTTTATTTTTTTTTTTTTGTTTTTTTTTTTTGTTGTTGTTTTTCTTAATTTTATTTTTGTGCCTTTCGTTTTTGAAGCTGTTCTATTTATTTTAGTTTTATTACTTTTTAAAGTCTACAGCGTCTAACAGCTTTGTATCTCTTTGACTTAACTCACTGAATAGTTAAACACACACACACACACACACACAAACACACACACACACACATATATGTATATATATATAACATTTCAAGTATAATTACAATAATTGTATGAAACATTTTATAAATAGCTCCTTTTTATCAAAATGTTGAGCAATATCATTATTACACGGATTTTGGTTCTATAATTATATACATATATATATATATATATATAATATATATATATATATTATATATATATTGTCATATTAAGGTGTCCAATAAAAGGAACGGAAATGACGTCACTCAGCTCTTTGTTATTGTTTTTTACCAGCCATTTTTATGCGTAGTTCTCGTTAAGTTCTATCAATCAGACTATAAATATTGATTACACAAGCCTTTTGGTTGTTGGTGCGCTATATTCGGATTTGTGAGATTATTTACTAAGCCCACAACATCAATAAGAGGAACGGAATTGACGTCACTCAGCTCTGTGTTACTGTTTTCAGACAGCCATATTAGTTCTCCTAATTTAATTATATCAATAAGACTATTAACGTTGAAGACTACTCAAGAGTTTTGTACATCTTGGTACGCTATATTCGGCTGTTGTCAGATTTTTTACTAAGGGCAAAGCGCCAGTAAGAGGAACGGAATTTACGTCACTCAGTTGTTTGTTAATGTTTATAGGCCGGAATATTGGTGATAATGAATTCCATCACTCAGTCTGTTATGTCCACGGATGCAAAGAGATGTGTATGTTGGTGGGTGTTGTGAGCATTTTGCACAAACACATAGCATCAATAATCTGAATCACCGTCTTTGTAAAGTATTATATCGAAGTGACTATTTTTTTTTTCTTTAATTGAGTTTTTATATCGAGCTTTATCTACTAAACGTACTCAAAGCGCTTTACAGGGGGTTTCAAGCCGAAAAGCAACATCTAACATGAAAAACGAGGCATGAAGCATATTATTTTATATTATGTTTTTAACACAGAGACAATGGCCAGATGCTCATTTGAGACCTGAGTAAGGTGAAAGAATGTGAGCAAAGAGCCTTTTTCAAGGATTCAACTAGGTACCTCTAAGAGCAGGTTCGAACTCAGAGCATTTCAATCCTAAAATTCGTCATACACAGAGGCCACCTTGTCACCTTCTGTTGGGAGATAACTTCTCATTATATGTTCCCTTTAAAGGCATAGTTTTTGCCGCGGAGGTTCTTTTTTTCAGAAACCTACCGAAACTGTCGGAATATATGAAAAGTAGGCAGTATTGGGGAGTTAACCAATGACTGTTAGAAGTAGAAACCAGTGGGGAGTGAACCAGGGTCTCTTGGGAGTGGATACCAGAGGGGAGTGAACCAAGGAATATTGGGAGTGGATACCAGAGGGGAGTGAACCAATGACTGTTGGGAGTTGAGACCAGAGGGGAGTGAACCAAGGACTGTTGGGAGTGGAGACCAGAGGGGAGTGAACCAAGGACTGTTGGGAGTGAAGACCAGAGGGAGTGAACCAAGGACTGTTGGGAGTGGAGACCAGAGGGGAGTGAACCAAGGACTTTTGGGAGTGGAGACCAGAGGGGAGTGAACCAAGGACTGTTGGGAGTGAAGACCAGTATGGAGTGAATCAAGGACTGTTGGGAGTGAAGACCAGAGGGGAGTGAACCAAAGACTGTTGGGAGAGGAGACCAGAGGGGAGTGAACCAAAGACTGTTGGGAGTTGAGACCAGAGGGGAATGAGCCAAAGACTGTTGGGAGTGGAGACCAGAGGGGAGTGAACCATGGACTGTTGGTAGTGGAGACCAGAGGGAGTGAACCATGGACTG
>NC_088374.1:1144903-1187403 GCF_034508935.2 Berghia stephanieae | reverse complement strand
ACTAGTAAAGAGAGTTTTCTTTTGGTTCAATAAAAGTTTTAGATCTTTTGTTATCCAAGGCTTGTTGTTAGGATAATATTTTCTTTCTTTTTTACAAGACACTAACTGTTCACAGAATTTTAAATACTCACTCACACAGTCATTCAGCTCATCCACACTATCACATGATTCGATAAAAACATTCCAGTCAGTGCATTCAAAACAACCACGCAAATCTTCACACACACTTCCGTTCCAGATCTGTACACTATGCTTTACTGGTTTTAAACGTTTAAAAACAGGTCGGTAGGTTGGGAGTAGCAAGAGCATGCAGTGGTCAGATAAACCTAATGGGGCACGGGGTAAACATTTATAACTATTTTTAATATTACACAGGAATAAATCATGCTGAAAAAAATAATGCTGAAAACTTATATAGAGCTATATCTCCGAGACACCAGACTCTAAGCGCTTAAATTACAAATTACTTTGGCTGAAACAATATCAGTAACACACACAAGCACACACACACACACACACACACAAAACACAAACCAGACCAATCTTGCTTCTCATATCATCGACTAAAATCGAAACAGGAATCTTTTAAGCGAACGTTTAAAAATAGATAAAGTTTCTTTTTCACGAATGCTCTGCGGTAAGGCGTTCCAAACGGAGGGTTCGAAATGAGAAAAGGATCTCATTCAAGCATTTTTCCGTATTCGAGGGACAACTAGTTTGCTGGAATCACTGGCTGAACGTAAGGGGCGAGGTTTTGAATATCTTTCAATTAGTTCCGAAAGGCTTTGAATTTAATCCTTTTATCAACAAGCAGCCAAAGTAGGTCATGAAGCAGAGGTCCGGTAGAGTCGCACCTACGCTTCATGAATACTAGTCTGGCAGCACTCTTTTGGACAATCTGAAGACGCCAAACATCAAAACATTATTATTATTATTATTATTATTATTATTATTATTATTATTATTATTATTATTATTATTATTATTATTATTATTATTATTATTATTATTATTATTATTATTATTATTATTATTATTATTATTATAACTTTAATATGATATTTCTCTGTTACCATTTTACTCTTATACAGTGCTACAATTCTTCTCTTGGTAACCTACAAAATGCTTTATCCGGGTCAATGAACACACAATTTATTCCCTTTGATTTTCTCTATACTTCTTTACGGCCATTAGGAGACCAAATCTGGCATCTGATGTACTTTTTCCAGCAACAAATCCAAACCGTTTTTTACTTATATTTTCTATTCTTATTATCGATTTCTCATTCCCACAATATCTTCATTGTGTGGCTCAGTAACTTGATGCCCCCATAGATGTCACATTCTCCTCGTTTTTTTAATATGGGGATCGTACTTTGTGTCAATTCTTCTGGGATTTCTTCTTTCTGTAAGATATCGTTGAATAACCGTACAAGAATATTTAACCTTCCATCTCCAAGAGATTTACAGACTTCTGTTGGCATCACGCATGCTCCAACTACTTTCCCCCTTTTCATCTTGCGCACTGCATCCCACACCTCATTTTTGCTTATCTCATCTACTATCTTCTCTTTAGGTTGTATAACTGCACTTCTCCTGCCCCTGTCATTCTATTCATTCATGAGATGTTCGTATTATATTTTCCACCGTGCTCGAATCTCTTCATCTTTGCCAATATCCTCCCATTCTCGTCTTTGATCATCTTAATATGTTGTTTACTCTCCTATTCTTGTCCTCTTACTTCGCTATGCTAAAAATATGTCTCTGGCCTTCTTCATTATCAAATTGATCATACATATCTTTGAATATCTCAGACTTTGCTTAGGAGCAGCTCTTTTTGATTCTTTCTTTGCCTGCTTATATCAATCTACTTTCATAGCATCCCTGTTTGTCTCCATGTTCTTCCTTGCTTCCCTCTTTTTCTTTATTGCTTCTTGGACCTCTTCATTCCACCACCATGTTATTTTCCAGCTTTTCCTCTTCGGGGGCTGACCCCTTGCACGTCTTTGGCCACTTCACCGATTGTATCAGCGGCTTATTTTCATTGATTTCATTATCATTATAATAATAATAATAATAATAATAATAATAATAATAATAATAATAATAATAATAATAATAATAATTATTATTATTATTATTATTATTATTATTATTATTATTATTATTATTATTATTATTATTATTATTATTATTATTATTATTATTATTATTATTATTATTATTATTATTATTATTATTATTATTATTATTATTATTATTATTATTATTATTATTATTATTAGTGTTAGTAGTAAAGTAGTTAGTAGTAGTAGTAGTAGTAGTAGTAGTAGTAGTAGTAGTAGTAGTAGTAGTAGTAGTAGTAGAGTAGTAGTAGTAGTAGTAGTAGTAGTAGAAGTAGTAGTAGTAATATAATAATAGTAGTAGTAGTAGTAGTAGTAGTAGTAGTAGTAGTAGTAGTAGTAGTAGTAGTGCGGCTATCTGGTCTAGTGGTATGACACTCGCTTTTGGATCGGAAGGTCCTGGGTTCGAGCCTCCCGCTCGGCGCATAGTTGAGTCCTTGGAAAAAGCTCTTTACTCACGTTCTCTCACCGTACTCAGGTGTAAAATTACTATCTGGCCGTCAACAGCGTTGTCCGAAAAATTGTAAAATCGCCTAACAGGCGGCATGTCCTGTCCTACATGTTAAATATTGCTGTTGACCAGGGACCCCTTGTAAAGAGCTTTGAGCACATTTAGTGGATATTGCTCTATATAAAGGTCAATTTTAAAGATTTGTCATTTTATATTTATATTATTATTATTATTATTATTATTATTATTATTATTATTATTATTATTTATTATTATTATTATTATTATTATTATTATTATTATTATTTTATTATTATTATTATTATTATTATTATTATTATTATTATTATTATTATTATTATATTATTATTATTTATTATTATTATTATTATTATTATTATTATTATTATATTATTATTATTATTATTATTATTATTATTATTATTATTATTATTATTATTATTATTATCATTATTATTGCTTATATTATTATCATTATTATTAATAATAGTACAGAAAACCTCACAAGTATTGTCAGAAAATTCATCATCGTATTCCAATGAACTTGTGATGAAGACGGACTAGAATTTCATTTAAGTAGAACTGAAATTGGCGGGATTAAAATTGAGACCGTACTTAGTTCATGGAATTAATTTGAATGTAATTGGTCCTCACTGAGTTAATGCGTTGGATTAATCACGTGACTTTCAAATTAATTGATTCGATAATGGAAAACCTTATTCTAATCAACAAAACAAAACATTAATATTATTGCGCATTACAAACCAATTTTCCCATATCCAATACGCTTTATATGTGATTTACTGGTATGACTCTCTACATATTTTCCAATGGTTCTAGATCCAAGTCTCGCTCTGAGCTGCGCATAATTGAGTCCTTGAAAATCGATTTTTTTATCACATTCTCTAACCGTACTCAGGTGTAAATGGGTCCATGGCAGTTAACAGGGTTGTTGTTCAGAAAGAAAAACGTTTACTATCACCTAACATACGTCATGCTTTGACCTGCGTGTAAGTTTTACAACGAGAAATTACAAATTTGAATAATAAGACATAAGGTTTTGGAATTGCAATGCAGAAAGAGCATTTATTTGGGGGCATCGTGGTTCAGCCGCATTGACTGTGCTCCTTACTTGAAAAGTATCGAGTTCCAATACCCGCTGCGATGTCACCTTGAGCAAGTCAACTAGCTCAGTTTGCGGCCCTGCACCGTGGCTGACGCCTGGGTAATTCTAGTCTTCCCTTGGAATAGACCCTAAGGACAAATGTCCCCTTTGGGATGAATACGTAAAATTTAGTTTAATTTAATTAATTAATGTGTTTACTGTCAACCACAACAAAGATCCTCTAACCCCTGATTTCATGTGCTAGAAATTGAATTGGCACTACATTGTTGAGGGTGGCCAAATTGCTCAGTTGGTTGAGCACTCGCTTCACACGCAAAGGGACGGAAATCGATCCCGGGTGCTGCCGAAAATATGTTTTTTTCTGATCCCCCCTGTCTACCTAGAAATAGTTGGGTAGCTGGATCTATTAGATCCTGCGGAAAGTACTTTGTGATATACTTGCTTCCTATCCAAAGGATAGAAAGCTTTTCTATTGTCCGTTTTACGCTATATAAACCGGGATAAACTTCGGCACCGTGATTCTAGTGGCTCTGAAGAATTACTTTACACTGTTGAAACGACAAAATACCTTTGACATGTCGTGGGTCAAGGACATCCGTTGTGTGTCATATCGTATTGAAAATATTTGTGTATGTGTGGGTGTGTGTGTGTGTGTGTGTGTGTGTGTGTGTGTGTGCTGTTTACTGATGAATATATTGAGATGGGTTGAACACTAGGACTTCATATAGATGTCACTGGTTGAACATGATAGGAGACAAGAGACGGGGTATGTGGGAAGGAAGGATTGGATATACAGCCTGACTGGCGTCACATCCAATCCTACATGTTACATGTTGCTATTGGACAGAGACCCTATGTAAAGAGCTTTGAACACTTTTAGTAGATATTGAGCCATATAATATTTCAATTTTCTAACATTGTTTAATTGCTATGTATTTGTCTGTTTGTTTTGTATTTTTTCTGGCTAAATATCATTTGTGATGTCAGGTCCTGACTTTGGAATGTGTAAAAATTCACGAGTACAAAAAGCTTGCATTAGTGGCTGCTGTTGTGACCTAAATTATATATATATATATAATATATATATATATATATATATATATATATATATATATATATATATATATATATATATAACAGTCCTCAACTCCGCCAGAAATTTCTGTTGAATAAGTCGGTTGAATTTGAGTCGAAGGAGGTAATATAGCTTTAGATAACGCCTTGCATCACTATTCATCAGACAAGTAGATCGTATTGATAGCCCGATCTTCCTATTCATCAACCGAAAAGAGCTACTTCCGGTATGACATAGTAGTAACAGCTGATCGACCCACGGACAATTCATTCCGATGGCCATCCAGTCATACATATGTATCGCCACAACCCACGTGTCATTATGTGCAGTCAAGACAATAATCCAAGTTTATATCCATATATTCACATGTTAAATGACATAAATCTTTGAGAATCATGTCGGACAAAGCCAAAATAAAGAAATAATTATTTTCTACTAATAACATCATAACTTTGCTACCAAACGGCGCAAATTTTAGAATTATATCAATCACAACTTACATAAAATTAGCACATATGGCAACAAAAACACGTTTGATGAAATCTTACATAGCGTTGGTGAAAAGTGTCAATGATAGAAAAAATACAATGTAAACTGGTTTAAGAAAAATAGGTCTTTGAAATCAGGGAAAGGCATTTTTGACAGCCTGTATATTTCTTATCAAATTGAAAGATAATGTCATGTGTTGTTTTAGACGTCTAGATCCAATTAGATTAGTCGTCCAACTGTTGTTAATTGAAGACATTTGACTTGATCATATTTTAGAAATTGAGTGAGGGATTTTATACATTAAAAAATAATAAAAATTATCACTTGCTTGTCTGAACATGAATGACAACACGACTATTTCTAGATTCATTGTATTTTTTTAAATTTTATAGTTAATGGTTATGATTCAGTAGTAGTAGTAGTAGTAGTAGTAGTAGTAGTAGTAGTAGTAGTAGTAGTAGTAGTAGTAGTAGTAGTAGTAGTAGTAGTAGTAGTGAGTATAGTAGTAGTAGTAGAAAAGTAGTATAGTAGTAGTAGTAGTAGTAGTAGTAGTAGTAGTAGTAGTAGTAGTATAGTAGTAGTAGTAGTAGTAGTAGTAGTATGTAGTAGTAGTAGTAGTAGTAGTAGTAGTAGTAGTAGTAGTAGTAGTATAGTAGTAGTAAGTATAGTAGTAGTATGTAGTAGTATGTAGTAAGTAGTAGTAGTAGTAGTAGTAGTAGTAGTAGTAGTAGTAGTATAGTAATATTATATTATTATATATTATTATTATTATTATTATATTATTATTATTATTATTATTATTAGTAGTTAGTAGTAGTAGTAGTAGTAGTAGTAGTAGTAGTAGTAGTAAGTAGTAGTAGTAGTATAGTAGTAGTAGTAGTAGTAGTAGAGAAGAAGAAGTAGTAGTAATAGTAGTAGTAGTGTAGTAGTAGTAGTAGTAGTAGTAGTAGTAGTAGTAGTAGTAGTAGTAGTAGTAGTAGTAGTATAGTAGTAATAATAATAGTAGTAGTAGTAGTAGTAGTAGTAGTAGTAGTAGTAGTGGTAGTAGTAGTAGTAGTAGTAGTAGTAGTAGTAGTAGTAGTAGTAGTAGTAGTAGTAGTAGTAGTAGTAGTAGTAGTAGTAGTAGTAGTATGATGATGAAGACATAAATACATTATTAAAAACCTGATCGAGGACAGTGAAATAGTCGGTACTTGCTCTCTGTAGAGAATTTGATCTCAATCCAAGATCTTTCCACTGAGTGGACGTTCCGTAGAGTTTTCTGGCGTTCATCTGGTATTTAAGGAATGCATTTATGTCTTCATTGTTCTATTTTGTTGTTGGCTGATGATGGGATTTGAGCAAGAAACTTTCAGTGTTTGGTATGTTGTTCTTTTTTAAAAGTTGATATATTCACTTATTTAATCTAATAAATTATGTTGTAACCCGAATACTCCAAATTCAGTTATTTCGGAGATTGTATTTTAGTGTCGAAAATTGATATTATGGGTTTAGTTAAATTACTCACATAATCAGGAATAAAGTTGACTTCACTCATCTTTTCTTATTGTTTTTAGCCAACTAAGTTTTTGAGTGGTTCTCACTAAATGTTAATTACAGACTGTTCACGGTTAAGGTTAAATATAATTGTTTTTTTTTTGTGGAAAGTTCAATTGGGCTAGCGGAGGTTGTGACTTTATTAACAAAACGCATACCATCTCTAGTGAGAGATTATCGTTATGGCTGTCCAAATACAATAACAAAGAGATGCTTGTCGTCGATTCTATTCCTTTTATTTCTCTGAATTTAATCAAAAATATGAAATCAGACGGCGGTCCCGATAGCTTAGTTCATAGAGCACTCGCTTCATATGCAAACTGACCGAGAACGATTCCGGGTGAAGTCGAGATTTTTTCCACCCAGCAGTGATTGTGTTGCTGGAATTGTTAAATCTGGCGGAAAGCACTTTGCGGTAGACTAGCACCATATCCAGTGATAACAAGCAATAGATTTTGTCCGTTTCACGCTTTGAAACCGGGATATTGGCCATTTTGAATCCAATTATTAGGAAAATCCTTCAAAAAATTGATTTTGTGATTGTAGTGAAAAATGATGCTGTATTATTTTAGAAATAATATAATTGAAGTCCAAATTCAGAAAGTAGACTATAAAGGTACGAAAAACACAGCCGAGAAGTTTAAAGGTAGTAAAGTGTGAAAAACGGAAACTATTTTGCTATTTTCTCAATGTGTCATTTTTCTATGGCTAGTAGTAGGATACTCTGTCAAAAAATTCTCAAAATCAATTCAATGAATTTGTCTGAAATTTTCCAGAGTTATCACAAAAATACTGTAGTATGTCGCCATAGAGAGATTTTTTAAATAAGATATGCAAATTTTGAATTATAGTCCAAATAATGAATTTTTAGCATCAATTTTGTCATAACATTATGATTCGCAACTGTGTAATGCTCCAATGAAAATTCCATATGCTAAAACCGTAAAATCTCTATATGCGACACACTATTGTACAATGTTGATAATAAGGAAGAATATGGAGGCCATTCCTTCATTAGTTTTTGTGGAAGGCTTGTCACGAGATTGTTATATTTTTTTTATGTCAGACCCCAAATTTGGTGAGAAAAATGGGATTTAATGCAAATAATTTATATTTTCAACAAAAATGTTGATTTTAACCTATAATGACAATACAGAATTATTAAAACCGCCCAGTGTATTTTATTTTTTAGAAAAGACCCTAATCCCCCCCCCCCCTACAGCCACCCCCCCAACCCCGTAAACTCCGATTCCATTGGCCCAATGGCTCTAAGGACTACTTAGATCATCATAAAAACCCGACATGTTGGTGTTCTGTTATGACATTCTAATATTCATGGTCTATTCACTACTTTAACACGTTTGATGTCTTGATCTTTCATACAGCTGCAAGTTTAGAATTAAATTAAATATGTTTACCCACATTTCCAATACACAATTAATTCTGTTCCTTTTTACCTTCAAGATCTTTTCCACCTTTATGAACCCAATTGGATTATGAGATCTGCTAATTAAAATATCGCTGTTAAAGGAACCTCCAAAATCGTTTTTTTTTTTAAAGAGAAACCCGTTGACCGAGTTCAATGACGCCAACACTTCAAATCATTTTTATTTGGACCGCAAGATGGCAACAATATAGCAACAACAACAACAAATAACAACAACAACAACAACAACAACAACAATAAGGAACCTTGCGATGACAGCAAATTAATGCGAATTTAAACCTGTTGAAGAAAAGTAAAGCTTGGATCAGATTTAATGTGAGTGCGGACGTTGATCAAAGTGATGTTGATGATGATACCGATGATGATGATGATGTTGATGATGATACCGATGATGATGATGATCTTGATGATGATACCGATGATGATGATGATGTTGATGATGATGATGATGATGATGATGATGATGGTGATGGTGATGATGATGATGATGATGATGATGATGATGATGATGATGATGATGATGATGATGATGATGATGATTATGATTTGCGTTGGAATAAATGCTTTGATTTATAAAGTGAATGGCGTTTCTAGGTCCATAAATATTTTCTTTATCTACTATTCCACATGACAACGAATTGATGCCAATGGTTACATATTGCGTTTCCAACATGTGCCATGAAATCGTAATCTTCACATATAAACTTGAACTTTTAAAATACATAGTGCAATATTCTCTACCATGCCCAAGGCGCTTTACAAAGCGTTCCTGACCACAGCAACAGTTAACTGTTAGAAAATGCCATGACGCCTGTTAGGCGATATTACACATTTCTCCAAAAGAAACATCGTTGTTAACGGCCAGATACTCATTTAACACCTGCGTACGGCGAGAGAATGTGAGTTATGACCATTTTTCATGGACTTAACTATGCGTAGAGCAAGTCTCGAACCCAGGCCCTTCCTGTTCTAAACAGAGTATCATACCACGAGACCACATAGCCGTTTTAATGATATAGATAGAATGGTCGTGTAAATTTAACCTCAAATTAAATATCAATTTGTCTTTTCTTGTCTCCTTTATTTTGTGGGAGGGGGGGGGTGAGGGGTGAAACACATAATTTATGTCTGACGATATCATTATTCTTGACGTGGATTTGATAAACCGTTTATGTCCAGTTTGTAACACTTGCCTGTGACATGTTACCTTGTTTACCCGTCTTGCCAATAGCCAATAGGTACTTGATGGTCATCTGGTTCCTCTGGGAATGACAGGAAAGAGTAGAGAAAAAAAATCATATACGTGTCTTTTGTGGAAATTACAAAAAACGTTAAAATACACGTGTTTTTACACGTCGGTACATATTTTAGTAAAATAAATAAATTAAATTAAATTTCCTTTATTCGTCCCAAAGGAGAAATTTGTCTCTAGAGTCTATTCCAAGGGAACGCAGGAATAACCCAGCCGTCAGCCTCAGTGTAGCGCCGGAAATTGAGCTAGGGCGAGGTGACTAGCTCAAGGCCACACAGCTCAGCAGCGCGTGATCGTACTCGGTACTTTTCTTGAAGGAACAAAGACCGTATCGCTGGAATACGCTGCCCCCTAGATTTATAATTAATTGCTAACGCATTTAATAAGACATTATAATATTTATACCATTAAGAATGTATCCACTCTCCTTTTTATCAGAAGGTCATGTGTTCGAATAACCTGCGGCGCAGTTGAGTCCTTTGAAATGGCCCTATACTCATAATATCTCACCGTACTAAGGTGTAAAAGAAGTACGTAATAGCAAACAGCGTTGTCTCTGTCAGATAAAAATGGTAACATCGTCCTACATGTTTAGTGTTGCTGTTTGTCTGGGACGCCTTGTAAACATCTTTAAACACGTTTAATGTATATTTCTATATATGATATATCAAGTATAAATCTAGTTGGAATTGGGCATTTTATCTTTCTTAGACTTTGTCAGGAAATGATAACCATTAATCTAGACATGTTTTAGTTCCTTATTTAAACAAAATAACTCTGGATTATTTTAAAACATCAAGCATACTTTTAATTTACTTTTATATAGCGCACTATCAACTAAACGTTCCCAAAGCATTTTACAAAGGGTCCCAGACCAATAGCAATTAGTAACATTTAGAACGAGACATGAACGGCGATATTACATTTTACACCACGCAGTTTATGGCCAGGTACTCATTTTACACCTGAGTACGGTGAGAGAATGTGAGTAAAGAGACTTTTACAGGGAATCACTCTGCGCTGAGAAAGGCTCGAATTCAGGGCCTTTCAATCGGAAAGCCAGTGTCATACCACAATACATTACTAAAAACCTGATCGAAGACAGAGAAATATTGGGTGTTGCTTTCTGTAGAGAATTTGATCGCAATCCGAGATCCTTCCACTGAGTGGACGTTCCGTACAGTTTTTTGTCGTTGATCTGTTATTTCAGGAATGCATTTATGTCTTCATTGTTCTATTTTGTTGTTGGCTGATGATGGGTTGTGAGCCGGAAACTTTCAGTATTTGTCCCAACTAGTTTTTAGCTTTTAGCGGAAACAATCTGAGTAGTTTCTTTTGTATCAGACTATTTATGTGTATCTACATAAAAATAAGGTTTAAGAACGGGTTTGATCCAAACAACAAATTTTCATCCTCCCATTTTTTTTGCTGCACTAAATTCTCATCAAGTCCTATGAGTATCAATAGTGTGGGTGTGTCCTTCACAATTTTTAATGCAGTTAATAGAGAAAACAAATCTTTGAACCACTAAAGTTTATCATAAGGTTCTCTGATTTAGGTCAGAAAAGGACAGACTTTTGTTTAATTAATCTAATATTTGTAAAGAAAAATGGCAACATGTGTAAATCCGACTAGAATTACTATTGGATTCTATAAACTAATTAACATTACAGATCCCTGTATTAAAATAACTTAAGTTACATTTTTATGATTTCCAACGAATCAATGATAAGCTTAAGGCATCATCACATTATTTAACTTACCAATTATTTTGACGACAGACATAATCTGTCATCCCTAATTCGTAATACTACTTCATTTGTTTGGGTATACTCTCTATAGCAGAATAAAAACTTCAGATTTTATTATCTCAAAATTAACTTTTTTGTAAAACTAGTACTTTTAGCACAGGTTCTGTAATTACACATTGAACTTATTTGATAACACATAAACAACCACAATATAGGGGTACTTGGACCACGAGGGGTTATGTGGGTCATGGAGGGTTACTTAGGCCACGGGATTTATCTTGTGAAAACGAGACAACACACGGTAAAAATAAAAACGAATAACAAACAATATATCTATCAATCTATCTATCTATCTATCTATCTATCAATCAATCTATCTATCTATCTATCTATCTATCTATCTATCTATCTATCTGTCTATCTATCTACCTATCTATCTGTCTATCTATCTATCTGTCTATTTATCTATCGATCTATCTATCTATCTATCTATCTATCTATCTATCTATCTAATTTATCTATCTATCTATCTATCTATCTGTCTGTCTATCTATCTACCTATCTATCTATCTATCTATCTATCTATCTATCTATCTATCTATCTATCTATCTATCTGTCTGTCTGTCTGTCTTCTATCTCTATGTCTGAGTGGTCTGATATGCAGCGTTCCATCTGGGGTATGGTGTCAAATACTTCCTCTCCTTGCCCCTTCTCTGACCCATTATTGTTTTTAAAAATGAAAAAAATATATGAAAGAAAAGGAAACAAAATAACAAAAGGGGAAAACGACACAGAGATACACCGCAGCCCGCGACTGCAACATCATAAATTATAATCAATCCCTCTCCCTTCACCACCACCCCGTGAAAATAACGCCCTTCCTGGTCGTCTGTACAACTTAGAGCTGCCAACCACCGAATAAATATAAGACATCCGGAAGACCTAATATGTTTTTGTAGTGAGCTTGCTATGTCAATTATGGTAATGATTAGAGATCTAGAGGCGGTGTTGGTGGTGGTGGTGGTGGTGGTGGTAGTGGTGGTGGTGGTGGTAGTGGTGGTGGTGGTCGAGGTGGAGATCATGGAGGTAGAGAGAGAGAGAAAGAGAGAGAGAGAGATAGAGAGAGAGAGAGAGAGAAAGAGAGAGAGAGAGAGAGGAGATGAAGAAGAAGAAGAAGAAAAATACAACTAAAGAGAGGACTAGATAGAGAAGGAGCAAGAGACAACTCGACAGAGGGAACAAATAAAAGTGTAAAATAATGCAAAAGAATATGCCGTTATGTGGTCTTGTGGTATGACACTCGCTTTCAGATTGGAAAATCCTGGGTCCCAGACTCGATCGGCGCATAGTTG
Organism: Berghia stephanieae; assembly: GCF_034508935.2. Taxonomy (NCBI): domain Eukaryota; kingdom Metazoa; phylum Mollusca; class Gastropoda; order Nudibranchia; family Aeolidiidae; genus Berghia; species Berghia stephanieae. Next base: position 1,174,780 of record NC_088374.1, on the reverse strand, counting down.
AGACATTGAAAGAGGCGCTTTACTCGCACTTTTATGACACTCAGGTATAAAGTGAGTACCAGGCCGTTAACTGCGTTGTTTTGTCTGAAAAAAATGTAATATCGCCTAACAGGCGTCACGTCTTGTCGTACATGTTAAGTGTTGCTGTTGGCCTGGAACCCTCTGTAAAGCTCTTTAAGACTTCGAGTGGTTATTGCGCTATATCAAATCTCTCGTTATTATTTGTGACGATGATGAAATGATGTTGTTCTTGTTTTGACGATGATGAAGTGATGATAGTTGAGGCGCTCTGTGCGTGATGGTTATAAATATAATGCTGCTGTAACGGCGATCCCCGTGTGCTGTCCGGGGTCCCTCAACTGAGAGGGTCAAGAAAAGCCCAACGCCAAGCCAGCGTGTCGTAAAAGGCGACTAATGGTGTGTGATTCCCCCATCCTTGAGTCACCTGGTCCTCCAGGTTTAGGGTTGGCAAAGGGTTAACACCCCTTTCCGTTAAACTCAAACCGTTACAGAAACGCAGACAGACAAACCAAATCCTTCTTTTAGCTTGGGCGACCGACGAGTTTCTGGAATGACAGAATTTATGAAGGACATCAGACAAAGCCGAAAGGACTCTGCTGACCCGATGACGTCTTCGCCAAACAAGCAGCTTCGAATTGTGGAACGTTCGCAACATGTATGTAGCAGGAAAAAGCTCTCAAGTTGTGACTGAAATGAGAAGATACAGGCTGCATATACTTGGAGTAAGCGAAACCCACTGGATACAATCCGGACAGAAACACCTCAAGTCCTGGGTGAAGATTTTATATTCAGGGAGAGGGGACGGGATTCATGCACAGAGAGTAGGAATCATTCTAAGCAAGTTTGCCCAGAAGTCATTGAGAGGATGGGAACAACACAGAAAAGGATCATCATGGCGTCCTTTACAACACGGAGTAAGAAGATCAGCATGAACATTGTACATATCTATGCCCCAACAAATGATGCAACAGATGAGGACAAAGAAACATTTTATAGTCTGCTACAACAAGGCATTGGCAAGTTGCCAAAGAAAGACATCAACATATTGATGGGAGATGCTAATGCTAAAGTGGGACAGGATAACGTAGATTATGAAGGTATCATGGGGCGTCATGGCATAGGAGAAATAAACGATAATGGTGAGAGATTTGCAAATTTCTGTGCATTCAACAGTTTGGTGATTGGAGGATCGGTGTTCCCCCATAAGAGGATCCACAAAGCAACTTGGGTCTCACCAGATGGTGTGACAGAGAATCAGATTAATCATTTTTGTATCTCTCAAAGATTCAGACGTTCATTGGAAGATGTGACAGTACGGAGTGGGGCAGATGTTGGATCAGACCACCACCTGCTATTGGCGAAGCTTAAGCTCCGACTCAGAAAACATGGAACCAGATCACATACAAGAAGAAAATTCGAGGTGAATGCACTTGATGGGGAAAAGAATGAGGATTTCAAACTACGATTGAGTAATAGATTCCAACCGCTTGCTGAGCTCGAGGAGGGCATAGATGTAGAGTCACATTGGGCAAAGATCAAGGAAGTCTACATAACAACTTGCCACGAGGTATTGGGGGTAAAGAAATCGGAACATAAACAATGGATAAGTCCAACCACCTTGGACCTTATTGAAAAGAGGAGAACAAGGAAGGAACACGTGAACGCAATCCGAACAAGGGCTTCAAGACTGGATGCACAAAAGCAGTATCGAGCCATAGCTAAGGAAGTCAAAAGATATGTGGAGAAAAACAAGGAAGCATTCATGAACAGACTTGCAGAGAAAGCAGAAGCAGCAGCGGCAGGAGGACACATGAGGATCCTTTATCAAATTTACCAAGACACTTGCTGGAAAATATGGGAAACCAGAGGTACCTGTCAAAGACAAAGATGGGAAAACTATTTTTGGAAAAGAGGCTCAATCTGAACGATGAAGGGAACATTTCAACTGCCTTCTGAACAGACCACCTTCAGACAACCAGCCGGAAATTTTGCCTGCAAAGAATGAATTACCAATTAGCTGTGGTCCACCATCGATAGCAGAGATTGTGGGTGCCATTAACAAGATGAAAAGGGGGAAAGCTGCTGGACCAGACCAGATTCCACCGGAGGCTCTAAAAGTTGATGCTGAAAGAAATGCTGAGGCCCTGCACCCACTATATGAGAGAATCTGAAATGACGGGACAATCCCAAAGGATTGGAAGGAAGGACATTTTATCAAGCTTCCAAAGAAAGGGGACCTCAGTAATTGTAATAATTATCGAGGTATCACTCTTCTTTCTATCCCAGGAAAGATTTTCAACCGTATTATTTTAGAGAGAATTAAGAGTGCAACATGTTACAATGCGGGACGAACAGGCATGTTTTCGGAAAAACCGTTCAACCACCGACCAGATTGCCTCTCTGCGAGTCATAGTGGAACAGTCTATAGAATGGAACTCTTCTCTTATTGTCAACTTTCTGGATTACGAGAAGCCTTTCGACAGTATTGACAGAGCAACATTGTGGAAAATTCTGGCATATTATGGACTCTCTGAAAAGATAGTAAACCTCATTAAGGAAATGTATGAAGGATCAAGTTGCAGGGTTTTACATGAAGATCAGCTTACTGACAGCTTTGAAATTAAGACTGGTGTCAAGCAGGGATGCTTGCTCTCTCCATTCCTGTTCATCCTTGCCATTGATTGGCTAATGAAGGAAACCTCCAAAGGACGAAGAAATGGGATACAGTGGACCCCCTGGACACAGTTGGATGATCTGGATTTTGCAGACGATCTGGCTCTTCTGTCCCACACCCAGGACCAGATGCAAGCAAAAACCACAATCATAAACAGCCTCTCATAATCAATTGGTCTAAGAATTTACCCTGTAAAGTCAAAGGTCTTGAGGATAGGTACGCGTCAAAAGGAGCAGATCAAAGTAAAAGATCAGGAACTCGAAGAAATAGACACTTTCTGCTATTTCGGAAATATAATTGATAAGGATCGAGGCACGGACGCAGAGGGGAAAGCACAAATAGGAAAGGCACAGGCTGCAGTCACATCTTTAAGCAGAGTTTGGAGAACTAAAGATATCTCCCTTCGACTAAAGCTAAGACTTTTCAACTCAAATGTGAAGTCTGTCCTACTGTATGGATGTGAAACTTGGAACGCATCACAGGCATGTATAAGGAGGGTACATATTTTCGTAAACAGGTGCATGCGTAAGCTACTCAGAATAAATTGGATGGATAGAATAAAAAATGAAGAAGTATGGACAAGAACACTGCAGAAACCAGTGGGAGAGGAAATCGGAAGAAGACGATGGAGGTGGATTGGACACACGCTTAGAAAGAACGACTCCACTATAACAAAGAAAGTATTAGACTGGAACCCTCAGGGCAGAAGATCAAGGGGAAGGCCACGAGGAACATGGAGAAGAATTGAAGAAGCTGATATACAGAGAAGTGGTAAGACCTGGAATGAGATTAAAAAGATAGCTCAAGATAGGGAAGGATGGAAACTGTTTGTCTGTGGCCCATACACTGACCCAGGGTGAAAAAGGCAATGATGATGATGTAACGGCGATGCTGATGGAGTTAATACTGTGATAATGTTTTGTGTGGCCTTGTGGTATGACAATGGCATACGAACTCATGCGTTCCTAGTTCTGGAGCGGTACAATTTTGAGTTTTTGGAAAATGCTCTTTACTCACATTCTGTCATCCCACGAGTTGTAAATGAGTTGTTTTGAAAACAACGACCTTGTTTTCGAGGAAATATTTTTTCATTGGTTGGAATAACACCTTACAGTCCAGTTTTTCACATTAATTGATGATGATGGCCTGGGAATGCCTATGAAGCGATCTCAGCAGATATCAGGGGAAATTGGACTGAATTAAATCTGAAGTACGATCAGGACGGGACTGAGGTGATGCTTATGATAATGTTAGTGGCGGAAGTGATTGATTCTCTGGCAATGGTGACGTATGTTTTGTAGGTATAGTTGGAACAAAATTGACGTCACTCAACTCTTTGATATTGTTTCCAGACAGCAAGTGTAATGATTAGTTATATCGTAATTAATTCTGTCTATCAGATTATAAACGTTTAAGGTTACACTTAATTCTGTGTGTAGTTACGTTTTATCCGACTGGTGGGTGTTGTGATTATTTTAACTAGACGCATAGCATCAAAAGTTCTGATTTTGTTGTAAATGTACCAATGATGTGTTGGAGATGGTAGTGGTGAAGCATCTGTCATGGTGATGGTAATTACTAATTATTTTTGAAGTCTGATTTTTAATAAGTGGGACGTGCTTTTGTTCTTTTTCTCGGCCATCCATTAATGCACAGCTGCAAAAAATTGTTTAGACCTCTGAATCAATTTGTCTTAATAATAAAGTATTATCTTTTCGTAAATTTAAAAACAACACAAAATGATTTCACTTAATGCAGCTATATTAAAATCGATAACAGGTAATGATTGAAACTCACAGAACATTTATATTATCAAAACTATGAATTTTCCGCTTATCTGTTTTGAAGGAATTCGTTAAAATGGAATGCCCAGTTAATTAACACTCAAATGATATACATACAGTATTTGAATATGAAGGAACAAATGGCAATTTGTAACTATCAGACATATACATTTTATAACTATCAATACACATTACTGATAAACACAAACGAAAATGAACATTGGGCGCTTCTACCATTATTTTGATTGCAATGGTGTGGCCTTTACTTCGTAGCCGGAAGTTACCTGGTTTGTATATACACCGTGTAACGTGGCCGTCATCAAGCAACCTTTTTCATATCAGATGCATCTATATTGGGAAATATATCGTTTTTACAACGAAACTAATCACCAAGAGATATGATTCATTGCAGGAAGGGATATCATCTCTCTCTCTCTCTCTCTCTCTCTCTCTCTCTCTCTCTCTCTCTCTCTCTTTCTCTCTCTCTCTCACACACACACACACACACACACACACGATAAAAGCACAAATAAACGAAAACAAACCAAAACATCACACACACCAACACACACACACACACACACACACACACACTCAGAGAGGGAGGGAGAGAGGGAGAGAGAGAGAGAGAGAGTGAGAGAGAGAGAGACTCGCAATTATTTCACTCACAGGGGGGTGTAATTAAAGACGATACAAATACGTGCACTGCCGTAAAATCGAGTCTTGCATAGTGAAAAACATACCGACTATTGCCCAGCTTTATTCTGAAGTACGAATTGTGAACATAGCATTACTTGTCCTTACGTACGGCAAATGACAGATGATGATAATCGTGGTTAAGAGCGAATTGACCTACCCAAGCACAATTACAACCAGAGGAGCAATCTCTCCAGAGGGGATAGTGACATGATCAAATCATGAACAATTTTTGGTGTGTTTTGAGTGAGGACAACATGGCACAACTCTTGTCGCCAGCATTACGGCGTGGCTGTGAGAACTAAGAAGAAGAAGAAGGAGTTGATGATGAAGAAAAAGAATAAGAAGAAGAAGAAGGAGAAGAAGAAGAAGAAGAAGAAGAAGAAGAAGAAGAAGAAGAAGAAGAAGAAGAAGAAGAAGAAGAAGAAGAAGAAGAAGAAGAAGAAGAAGAAGAAAAAAAAAGAAGGAGAAGAAGAAGAAGAAGAAGAAGAAGAAGAAGAAGAAGAAGAAGAAGAAGAAGAAGAAGAAGATGATGATGATGATGATGATGATGATGATGATGATGATGATGATGATGAAGGGGAGGAGGAGAGGAGGAGCAGGATGATGCAAGATAAGCTTATGGTTTAAGATTTGTTAAGAATATATACACTATACAATACCGTGAATTTTTTCCACAACTATCTCTCCTCCCTTATACTCTGCAAAAGAAACAACATAGGTAATCAGTTTTGTGGTAGAGAAATAATGGATCAAAATCTAATTGTTTTAATATTGTTTATCAAATTTAATTCAAATAGATAATATTTTATATAGAGAATTTTATATAAAGCAATGTTTTAAAAACGTGCTCGAAGCGTTTTACAAATGTTAACTTTTTTGAAATCGTTTATTTTCTATATTCTATGTCTATATTAAAGAATACTTAACCCTCACGGGGTAGAACAACTTTTTCTTTTATTTCTGATTTTTAAAAAGTCACTGGAAAAAAACTTCGCTGTCCTCTGTCCAAGAAATACTTACTTTAAATAAAACATTTTTACTCTCTTTCTTAGTCTCAGAAAAATTCTAGTTTCTACTTCCTGTCCAATATAACATGGGATATTTACTATAATACACGTTCTTATACCCATTCGTATTCTTGGTTTCTTAGACCATGGAATACTCAATTAAGAAAACATCCAGTTTCCGTTTCCTGTCTATAATGGCATGGACTATTTACTATATAAAACACTCGTTTTCTCCTTTTCTTCGTCCATATATAAAAAATGGAATACCCATCTGAAAGCACCCAGTTTCCCTTTTCATGTCTAAATCAACAAGCATCTCTCTCTCGAAAGACACGAACTTAAAAATATGAAGAGAAATATTCTCAAATAACGATCTATATAGTTAATCTTTAGCTTGAAAATAAAAACAAAACAAAACAAACCAAAAAATCACAGAACAGATTCCTAAGAAACCTCGCGTTGTCCCAGTTGTGTGTTTTTGCAATGAAAAGCGTCTTTTAAATCAATCGATATTTGAAGGGCAAGTTGTCTGGCCAAATTTTATAATACGTGTCTTTCCAGGACAGGGCGGGGGCGGGCAACGGTTTTTTTTCTCCATAATTTATAATAGAATATGCAATACTCACCGCACACGACTGCCCGAGTCCTGTCTGGTTTTCTTATAGATCTACACCTTCCATTTCTAAACTCATTGCGTGGTGGTGGTTGTGGTGGGTTGGGGTGGTTTGGTGTGTGGTGGTGGGGGGTGTGTGGGTGGTGGGGTGGTGGGTTGGTGGGGTGGTGGTGGGGTGGTGGTTGTGGTGGGGTGGTGGGTGGGGGTGGTTGGTGGGGTGGTGTTGGTGGGTGGGTGGGGGGGGTGGGGTGGTGGTGGTGGTGGTGGTGGGGTGGGTGTGGGGTGGGGGTTGTGGTGGTTGTGGTGGTGTGGGGGGTGGGGTGGTGGGTGTGGTGGTGGGGGGGGTGGGTGGGGGTGTGGGTGGGGTGGTGGGTGGTGGGGGGTGTTGGTGGGGTGGTGGGTGGTGGGGTGGTGGGTGGGTGGGGTGGTGGGGGGTTGGTGGGGGTGGGGGGTGGTGGTGTGGTGTGGTGGTGGGGTGGTGGTGGTGGTGGGTTGTGGGTGGGTGGTGGTGGTGGGTGTGGTTGGGGGTGGTGGTGGTGGTTGGTGGTGTGGTGGTGGTGTTGGTGTGTGTGGGTGGGTGGGGGTGGTGGTGTGGGTGGGGTGGTGGGGGTGGTGGGGTGGTGGTGGTGGTGTGGGGTGGGTGGGTGTGGTGGGGTGGGGTGGGGGGTGGGTGTGGTGGGTGGTGGTGGGGTGGTGGTGGTGGGGTGGTGGTGGTGGGTTGTGTGGTGGTGGGTGGGTGGTGGGGTGGTGGGTGGGTGGTGGGGGTGGTGGGGTGGTGGGGGTGGGTGGTGGGGTGGGGGGGGTGGTGGGGGGGGTGGTGGGGGGTGGTGGGGTGGTGTGGGTGGGGGGGGTGTGGTGGGTGGTGGGGTGGGTGGTTGTGGTGGGGTGTGGTGGTGGTGGTGGGGTGGGGGGGTGGTGTTGGGTGTGGGGGTGGTGGTGGGTGTGGTGGGGTGGGTGTGGGGGTGGTGGTGGGTGGGTGGTGGTGTGGGTGGGGTGGTGGTGGTGGTGGTGGGGTGGGGTGTTGTGGTGGGGTGGTGGTGGGTGGGTGGTGGGTGAGTGTGGAAAGGGGGGTTTTAAAAATAATAACAAAGAGCTGAAGGGACGTCATTTCGTTGTTTATAAAAAAAGTTCTATGTAACACAGTTTGAGTGACACATTTTGTATTTTGCCTAAACGCTTTGCACCCAATTGCTGACTTTATTTTCGATATTAACTTAAAATCAAACTCGGTAATAACTGATGGAAAAACCCGGGTTTAAATAATAGGTGAAATCAAAACCAGATATACAAGAGCAAAAATGACGTCACTCAGCTCTTGTCATTGTTTTTAGCAGCCATTGTAAGAAAAAGTACTCACTAATTCCCCAAAAACTACAAACGTTTCAGGTAACAGAGTTTTTCGTGTTGGTGTTAGTCGGCTGACGGATGTTGTATTTATATTCTTTTAGATAACTGGATAGCATATTTTATATGCGCTTCTAAAAGCTCACAAAATGCCATCCGGAGTATAACAATTAACTTTAAAAAAATTTGTGAAAACATTAACTTTTTTAGTCAGGAAATCAGCTTATTTGAGTATTACTCAAAAAAGGGGATAGCAAAAAACATAACAAAGACCTGATTGACGTCATTTCATTCCATCTTAGATGTAGCGCTTGGCTAAAAAAAACTACCGCATTGCCATCAAAGTAAAAAAGGCCCAAAACACACAAAACACTGTTTTAACCTTGACGTTTATAGTTGGGTTTTAAAAGTTTGTTTTTTTTTCTGGAGTGGGTTTGGGTATCTGTATGATGTGTTTTTCGGGTGGTTTGGTTTTTATTGAGCCATTTAAAAAGATTAAACATTTTGTGTTTTTAGTTTTGTATATGATTTTGGGAAGTTTACTGCGGGACGAATAAGCACTCTTTGTTACTTAGAATCCTAAGACGATTGTTTTGTGTTAAGTTAGTTACTGAAAGAACTCCGTCCAAGCTGGTCGTAGTATACATTTATTTTAATTTACCATTGATAATAAAAGTCCCTTAAAAAATTTAAAGATTCTGAGCTGAGTCGTTACATTGGGGAATACAGTGTAGTGAGAATTACTCTCAAATTGGGTGGAAATAACATTAAAGACCTGCGTGACGCAACGCAGTCCAATCCCCCGAAATCAACAGAGTTGAATCCCTTCATGTTTTACCACTGAGACGAGACCATGTATGTGACACGTCTTAAATCGTTTGTCCTAGGTTTTTAGAAAAAACCCACCACTACAGTACTTACCCCCCCCCCTTTTTTTTTTTTACCTTATCACTTTATTGTGGTCTTTTTCTCTCGCCCGCCTTGGGATAGTTAAATGGGAAATTTATTTTCTTGATTTGGGTTTGCACAACTCTTCCCTTTCCCCCCCCACCCCTTGTATCACACAAATCCTTTCCCTTTCCCCCCCACCCCCTTTTATAAAACCCCCTCCTTCCCCCCACACCCCGATCCCCACCCCCACTTTTCCCTTTCCCAAACGGCCCTTTTTTCAACACACCCTTTCCTGCCCCCCTACCCTTGTATCACACACACACTTCTTCCACCCACCCTTGTATAACACTACACACTTCCCTTCTCCTCCCTCCACCTTGTAACACACACTACCCTTCCTCCCCTACCCACGCTTGTATCACCACACACCACTTCCATTCCCACGACCCCTTGTATCACACAAACACTTCCTTACCCACCCTACCCTGGTAATCCACACACACCCTTCCTTCCCACCCACACCCCTTTATACCACACCCTTCCTTCCCCAGACCACCTCCTTGTATCACACACACCCATTCCTTCCTCGGTCTATTTATCTATTATCTATCTATCTATATCTATCTATCTATCTTATCTATCATATCTCATCTATATATCTCTCTCTATCTCTCTCTCTTCTATCTGTCTATCTATCTATCTATCTTTCTATCTATCTTTCTATCTATCTTTCTTCTATTATCTATCTATCTATCTATCTATCTATCTATCTATTAATCTTATTATTATTATTATTTTTTATTTTGATTATTATTATTATTATATTATATTTTTATTATTATTAGTATTATTATTTATTTTTATTATTATTATTATATTTAATAGTAATATTAATATTATTATTATTATTTATTATGATTATTATTTATTATATTATTATTAATTATTATTATTTTATTATTATTATTAGTATTATTAGATTATTATTATTATTTATGAAGATGAGGTTGATGATGATGATGATGATGTTGATGATGATGATGATGATGTGATGAGATGATGATGATGATGATGATGATGTGATTAACTTGTTTAAATAGGTTTGAATTTTCATAATCAATCAAATAAAACGTGAGAACAAAAAAGGAGCGGGGAAAAAACATACCAAACAACAAAATATAAAACTTGACGTTGATACAAACTAAATAATTAACATTTCATAGACATGATAATATAGGCTCGTGTTTTTTATTATAGGTCAGATATAAACTCCCCCCCCCGCCCACCCCCCCCCCATTCCAATTTATTCTTTAAAGACCACGTCGTCATTGGTCGAGTATGTTTATTCCTAACCGTCTTCATGTGTGTGTGTGTGTGATATGTTGTGGTGTATTGTCTGTGTGGTGTATGTGTGTGTGTATGTGTGTGTGTGTATGTCTGTGTGTGTGTGTGTTAATGAGTATTGTTTCAGCCAATGTAATTTGTAAATTAAGCGCTTAAATTCTGGTGTCTCGGAGTTTTGTTATAGCGCTCTAAAGGTTTTCATCATTATTATTTCATTGCCTCCCTTCCTTGACAGGAATTTTAATAGAGTTTTGATATACACTACCCTTCCTGACCCTCCTTCCAATCCTTCAATTATGATCGAATATCGAGACAGGTGGATTATTTCTAATAAATAATAAACTTGACAAACAACACTTTAGAGTTAAAAACTCAGCCATTCTGATTTGTGAGCGTCCAACCAACATTTTTAGCAGTTAACTGACGTACTCAGGACAGGGCCAGTATTTTATTTAAACATTTGACCACAAAAATCGCCTTAGAGGCATGTCAATCGCGTCCATAATGACCTCATTTCGTCCAAAAGATTTGGAACTTAGGAATTCTCGTAGCGTCTTCCGAAATTCCATGTTTGAAAGTTGTGCGAAGACGCGAGGTATTTCAAATCGATCTTTTGATAAGGACACATTTTTGGCCAAATGTATTGGGTCCGTGACTTTACTATAGTGCGGCAGTTAACTTGATATTGGTTCAATCGGATTTTACAAAATGGCGGAGCTGAATTACGACGCCCAGGTACAACCATATGTGATGAAATTATTGAGTTATTTATTTGTTTCATGACAACATTTTCATCATTTAGTTTCAACGTTTTTTTGCATTTGATTGGTCGTATTAATAAATGCTATGTACTTCAAACTTTAACGTTGAGGGTTCTGGTCAAATTTATTGACACGTGACTTTCCATATTGCGGCAGTTAACTTGGCAATGGTTCAATCGTATTATACCTAGACTCCCCCCCCCCCCTCCCCATTCCCTTTCCGCTAATCCTTTAATCATGATTAATCTGCTTAACAGGTGGGATTATTTCGATGATTAAAACCTCAGCCCATTGACTCCTGTGTGACCGCACAAGCTTTAAGAAGTCTCGAAACAAATTTGTTTTGGTTTTTAAAAGATAGATAATATTTTACTAATGGACATATCCCGCGACGTAATTTAGAGTGTCCTTCAACATATGGTCACGTGCTAAGCTCACGGACCTCGGCTTTTTGTGAATTTATTGGGCATCCCTGGTGTTAGTGGTTTTCATGAACTCGTTCAAGATTACCATAGTTTTGGTGCATTGTACCGGTCCATATTTCCGGATGGTATTGTGTGTGTTCTTAAGCCAATCGCACGCTACAAACGTTTCATGTTACAACATATGGGTTGTTGAGTTGGTACGTTGTTTCGATGTTGTGAAGTTATTAAATATAAAAGCATAGCAGGACGAGTGTACTTTGCGCACAGACTAGAAAATCTGATTGTTGTTACTCTGAACGCTCCCCCCCCCCCCCCCCCCACACACACTCTCAAAAAATAAATAATACGCAATATATATTTTTGTCGGAAAATCGGTCCTACAAATTTTCTATTGATTTTTTTAGAAAGGCCCTCATATTGTTAAAAGGTGTAGAAACCTTGGTTTGGAGGGAAAAGTTTTAAAGGACGCCCCAGGTTTGAATCCTAGTTTTTTGAAGGAGTTTTGTTGTGTGTGTGTTTGGGGTGGGGGGTTTGTAAAAATTTTTTAATGTGTTTGTTTTGTCTTTTGTATGATAATGTGTCATTTACAAGCTGGGGTCTCGTGCACGGAAGGCTAAATTAGGTTTTTTTTTTGTATCGATTTTTAAAACTCTATTAAATTTGGCGTTGTGTTTGGAATGTATTATGCGCGTTGCTAAGAAGCTAAACATTGCCTCCGGGGGAAAATAACGGGCCAAAAAACCCAAAAAACTCTATCCCAACTAAAAAAATTTTATAGCCCTGGAAAATTACAGTTAAGTAAAAATATTTTCCCGCATACGAGGATGGGGAAAACAATACAGACCAAAGGGGACGTAAAACTTCATTCTTCTAGAAAAAAGAAAGATATCTGCGCTGGTTAAGAAACTTACAACTTCCCTCCCGAAAATAAAAACGGACCAACAAAAAAACTATTTTTATCTTGAAACGTTAATAGTCTGGGGGGTTTTTACAGTTTTGTGGATTTATCAAAAACGGGGGTTTGGGAAACAAAAAAATTTAACAAAGCCTGGTCCCCCGTAAACTTCATCTTTCTATGCCCTTGGGATAACCACGTGTCTCGGCAGCCCGTCATATTGTAAACAATGCAGTGATTGGTAAATATGCAAACGACACACGGTTTTATTTAATCGTGGTTTGGGCTCACGTAAAATGCATATATTCACGCTGATCGATAGACAACAAGAAAACGAGTGTAATTTTAAAAACGAAATAAAATTTTTCATAAAGAAAATCGTGTGAAATTATTTCACCGTCTGGAGCGTAAATCATTAACAATGGCCAGAGAAAGGTCGATTTATTCACGGTATTGTTCTTTAAACAACCAACCATGTTGTCCGAGCAGTTTGATTTGGTCACAAATTCCATGTTTTGATTGGTCAAAAATCATCGGGTTAAATTCCTTCAACAGCCCTTAACGTCTTTTTTCCTCGTAAGGACGCATGGTAACTTATTTACTGGTCTAACTTTGGAACAAGGGCGGAGGGCCTTATAAAAATATTTCTCGACGAGTGTAAATGCGTTTTCCAAATGAAAAAGAATAAATTTACACCCTTACGTTTTGACTTTTCCCCACATTCTGACCAAAGACATATGAAAGTTCCACCCAGCATAAAAATTAAAAATACCGTTTTTCCCTTTGTTTAGTACCCGATTGCTGCCGTTGTTGGCGACGTGACATCAGATAAAATTTTAATTTAATATTATTAGAGAGAGAGGAGAGAGGAGGAGGGAGGGGGGAGGGGAGGGAGACGGGGGAGAGAAAGGGGAGGGGGAGGGGAAGAAAGGAGGAGAGAGAGAAAGAAGAAAAAAAAAAAGGAGAGTGAGAGAGGAGAGGAGGGGGGGGGGGGAGGGAGGGAGGGAGAGTGTGTGTTTGGAAGTTCTTCCCAATTTTTTATGTTTTTTTATTAACCTATGATGTTTGGGTAGGATTTACGGGGCTTCTCTTTGTGGTGCCTGGTATGGAAGTTTTTCCAATATTATGGGATTAATTAAACTATGATGTTTGTGTAGGATCACGGGTTTTTCTTTAGTGGGCCGGGATATGGGGAAACTTCCAATATCTATGTATTTTATATTTAACCTTTTATGTTTGGTGTAGGATCACGGGTCTTCTCTTAGTGGTGCTGGGGTTTTTGGTTTTTTCCAAATATTTTTTTTATTTAAACCTTTTGATGGTTGGTGTAGGATCCGGGTCTTCTCTTATGGTGCCTTTAAAATGGAGGGCTTCCTTTTTATTTATAATAACCTTTTCATAAAAGTTGTTGATCACGTCTCCTTTGGGGTGGTGTCTGATATGGGAGTTTTTTTCCCAAAATTATTTATTTTTAATATTAACTATGACTTTGTTGTCTGAACCCTGGTCTTCCTGAAGGGCCGGGTTTTGGTAGTTGTCCCAAAAAGTTTTTATAAACCCGGACCCGTGGTTTTCTGACACGGGTCTTTTTTGAGCGGTGCTGTTTTTGGGTGTCGGCGTCGGCTTGGTCTGTGCATATATTTGATTGGGAAGGCTTGGGCATCCCGGGGTAGGTTGTTCTGGGGGGAGGTGGGTGATGGGGGTTTTGTTTATAATTGGTGGCGTGGTGGGGGGGGAAATGTTTTTCGGGCGGGTTTCGTTTCCGGGGGGTTGGTGCGGGGGGGTGAGTTTTCTGGGCGAGGGGCTGCTGTGAAAATTTTTGCTGGGGAGGGCGGAGGGGTTTAGGGGTGAAGTTTTGGTTTGTGTTCTTTTCGGTTTTTGGTCATTTTGTGTTTTGAGTTTGGGGTTTTTGGGGTTATTTTTGTTCGGGAAATATTTTTGTTCCAATTGTACAATTTTGGGCTAAAAAGTATTTTGGTAAATTGCGTTTTCTTAACATTGGCTTATTGTATTTTTGGGGGTGTGGATTTGTGTGGGGCATGTTTAAATGTTGGGGATTGAGGTGGGTGGTTGTGGGGGGGGGTGGGCGGTTGAGGAGAGGGAAGAGAAGGGAAAGAAGGGAGATGCCGGGGAGAAACAAAAAGAAAAGGGAAAAGGAAAAAAAAAAAAGGAAGGGCCGACGAAAAAAAGCAAAATAAATTAAGCCGAAGAAAAAAAAAAAATCAAGAAAAGAAAACGGGGGGGGAAAGGGGGGGGAGGGGGGGAGGAGGAGGAGGGGAGGAGGAGGGGGGGGGGGAGGAGGGGGGAGGAGGGGGGGAGGACGGGCCCGGGGAAAGGGAGGCCCGGCAAAGGGGCGGACCCCCGGGCCCCCCGGGGGGGGGAGGAGGGGGGCAGGGCGGTGAGGCAAAGGGGGAGGGGATGAATCTCTTTCTTTCTTTTTTTTTTTTTTTTTTTTTTTCTTTTCCTTTCTTTTCTTTTTTCCCTTTCCCCTTCTTCTTCTTTTTTTCTTTTTTCTTCTTCTTTTTTCTTCTTCTTCCTCCTCTACTTCTTTTTCTTCTCCTTCACCCCTCCATTTCCCCCTCCTCTTCGTCTGTAAACGAGTTTTCCATTTTTTGATGAATAAAATATATATTATTATATTATTATTATCCCCACTACATTGTACTGCTACCATTACCGCTGCTTCTACTGCAATCAAACCAGTAAGGACAGTCGATCTTTTTACCACAACCTCCAACGACTACTTCAATCAAACCAGTAAGGACAGTGGATCTTTTTACCACAACCTCCAACAATGTCAATGTCGATGAATTTCTGAGGGATGACAAAATATTATTTGTGTCTTGATTGATTCAAGGGCATCGCTTATCATCATTGTCAAGGATTACAAATGAATGAATGAGCAGCTGGAAATCGACCGGATCGTGGTTTGTTTATTTTTTTGAGAGGAAGGACAATGGCAAGGGCACTAACCACAATAATATTTTATAAAACAAAGACAATGCAAATAATGGATTATATCCCTTGAATCATAATATTAACTCACATTCTCTCACCGTACTCAGGTGTAAACCCAGTACCTGGACGTTAATGAATTTTTTCTCCGTCCTGTCGTGTCTCGCTCTGCATGTTTAGTGTTGCTGTTGGCTGGGGACCCGTTGCAAAGCGCTTTGAGCACGATTATTGAATATTGCCTTGCTCGGCGCATAGTTGAGTCCTTGAAAAAAGGTTCTTTACTCACATTCTCTCACCGTAATCGGGTGGAAAATGAGTACCTGGCCGTCAACAGCGTTTTCTCTATCGGAAAAATATTTAGAAATTGCCGCAATTTAAGCTAGTGCGTAGTAAATAAAAACAAACCTAAGCAAGGCGAGCTGAATAATAATAATAATAATAATAATAATAATAATAATAATAATAATAATAATAATAATAATAATAATAATAATAATATAATATAATAATAATAATAATAATAATATAATAATAATAATAATAATAATAATAATAATAATAATAATAATAATAATAATAATAATAATAATAATAATAATAATAATATAATAATAATAATAATTAATAATAATAATAATAATAATAATAATAATAATAATAATAATAATAATAATATAATAATAATAATAATAATAATAATAATAATAATAATATAATAATAATAATAATAATAATATAATAATAATAATAATAATAATATAATAATAATAATAATAATAATAATAATAATAATAATAATAATAATAATAATAATAATAATAATAATAATAATAATAATAATAATAATAATAATAATAATAATAATAATAATAATAATAATAATAATAATATAATAATAATAATAATAATTAATAATAATAATAATAATTAATAATATAATAATAATAATAATATATAATAATAATAATAATAATATAATAATAATTAATAATAATAATATATAATAAATCATTCATTAAAATAATAATAATAATATATTAAACTCCATTCTCGCATCTTTCAAAACCGATATAAATATATTGATATTAAGATACTTACAAAAGTTTAAGTTGGAAACGAAACTAATGCATTATACATTTATTACGATATTTCACAAAATAATGGAAACGATAATAATTACACATTCTCAAACATCATTAGAGACATTTAACATAGTAATCATAGTCATATTAAAAAAACGAGGAGTTGATTATATAAACAACACATAATACTACTTGTATAAACAACATAACAATATACAATACGATCTCCATCACATATACAACAAGATCTCCTTATGGTATGAATACAATTAAAGCAATTACGTCAGGTGTAATATATGAACATTTAAATGTACTCAAAATAACGGAAAATTATTATAAATATCAATATATTTTTTGCGCAGCAGACAATATAGGTCGTAGACAGGGGTTGGCGGTGGGGCAATTATAAAAGTAATAAAGATTGAAGAAGAAACTAAACAATGTATAGAAAAGGTTGATGCTGCTGCTGCTGCTTAAATGATACCTAATGCAATTCTCACCTACTATCTAACACCCTTCCTTTACCCCATCCCGTCCCATCCCTCCAATTCAACCCTGTACTCAGTGTCCTCACTTTCAACCCCCATCCTTCACACATACCGACACACACACATACGCACACACACACACACACACACACATACTCACACACACACACATACTTGCCCAACTACCCACCCTGTACCCATCCAAGATGAATGACAGTATTATTATCATAGTAAGTATCAATGAGTATCTCATTCATTCCCCCTAATCCTCGCCAACCCACCCACCTACACCAGCTTACATTGCCGTTTAAATTAACCTTATCCTCATTCTGTCGTCTAAGCCACACTTAAACTCCCATTCTCCCATATTTCAACCAATATAAATATACTGATATTAAAAAAACCTGAACAATAGTCGTAAGTTTGGGCAGAAACCTTAAGGAGTGGTATCATTTTATTACGATATTTCACAAAATAATGAAAAACGATACTTACACTCATATCACATAACCCCAAAGGAAAGGTCTGAAAGACCGTCCTGCCCAAACGACCTTGTGTTCACATTAATATTGTTTTGTGTTGAGTTACAGTGATTTGGGGGGGGGGGTAGATATTCTCCCATCTTAGTTCGGTAATGGTTAATGACATATTGGGGAATTTGGTCGAGGTATAATAAATAACACGTGCTCTGCCAATCTCCCATCGCCTTAACTATTTCACCTGGTATGCCAGAAGACAGGGCCCAAGTAGCCCCACCACGACGAAAACTGTGGCTGGATATTGTGTTACTACCACATGCTGCGGAAAGAGACCGCAATTGTTTGTTAAACAAAGACCAAGTCATAGGGAACGCCTGGGAGTCTGGCATTGCAGGTGCAGTCATGCATAACATATTGTACATCGCTGAAACAGGACATAGTGGGTGGTTACTAACCTATGTAATGCAATTTCTTGTATACGACCTTTCGTTTGGTTATTTTTTGACCAACCAACTTTAATTGTTATTTGTGAACAGCCCCGTGACATCGATACACAATTCCTTGTCAATTGTTTTTTGTTATCAAAACCTCCTTCATCCGTCCCAAACAAGTTGGATTTTCTTAACAAGCCAAAAAACATAGTAAGGCATGATGCCCAGAATACATAGTCATCTATATGAGAGAATTTAAGTTGTTTTTTAAACGTTAACAATATTTCAGGCGTCACGAGAGGCTTGCTCTGAACATCAGTTCCTTTAACTTTATCAATGCCCTTAATTGTTGTTTTAATATACCATGAGTCATCACATGGATTGGGAAGATTACATTCTAAATGGATAATACGGTTAATATTTATATATTGCTTAACAGAACTAGGTTTTAATTTCCGCGCCAAATAAGCTGCATATTTCGCAATATTTATTTGCGAAATAGGTGCAGGCGCTATTCTCATTTTTTCACAAAAAAGAAATATAAGACCGTAAATGTGTTTGATAGGTCTTCTTTGTGTTGGCTGTAAAGGCCTGTCCGCGGTACATGTCAACTTCACTTGTTAATTCATTGGTTAAGGCAGAGGCACCTAAAAAAGAAAAAAAAGAAGGCATTCCATGACATATGATTTGTGATAACAAAAGGAGCGTTTAAACGATGATGCCAGTTACTTAGTAATTTACATAACAACAAACATTTACCTTGTTCATGCAATCTAGATATTGTATCAGGTATTTGGTTCAGACTCCCAGATACATGTATCGCTCTAACCGTTATATTGAGTCGTGCACATTTGAAGGCATATTTTCTAAGTAAAGAATTAATATAACTATTTCTACATCAGCCTCTGTTTAAGACACATTTTGTAACCATGCTATCTGTATGCACCACTACTGTTTTACCAGCCCATAAATGTGCCCACGTGTCAAATGAGTTAACTACTGCACAAATCTCCTTGTAATTAATGTGAAGCGATGATGCCGCAGGCTGGTCGAAATCAAATACTAAATAGCGCCAAGAGCCAGACCAAAGGCACCGGCGGCGATATTGCTTGCATCCACATGGACGTGCTCAGGCGCTGAATCATTATAATATACTATCCCATTAAACACACTTAAAAATAAAATCCATCATTGTAATTCAAGATGAAATGAATATGACAAAATTATTGTATGCTGCTGCTGCTTTAGAGGCTTAATTATGTCCAGGACACGACGTAGGAAAAATCTCCCTCCACGAATTGCCTGGCATGCGTAGTTCAATGAGCCTGCGAGACTCTGTAGCTGCTGTTTGCTGGCACGTTTTTTATTTTTGAATGCATTGAGCTGCTGCTTTAAACGAATTATTTTTTCCTCGCCTAATTCAACAGTGTTGTTAGAAGTGTTGATTATTAATCCAAGAAACTGAATGTTTTGGGTCGGTCCCACAACTTTATTATAACTAATATAAAATCCAAGTTCACGAAGTAGCTGCATAAGTGTAAGCATCCAATATTAACATTCCTCATACGTTGGGGTAGTGATAAAGAAATCATCTAAATAAGCTACAACCCCATTGCATCCTTTACGATTCATGATTCGTTTAATAGCTTACGATAAGCGGTGAAAATGTCCTGGACCTTTATTGCTACCAAATGGTAACCTAGAATCAAATAGGAAGGTGGGGTGACTGTCACCCTCAAACGTCCAATGAATACCAGTGGCTACGTAACTTCTGGATGGATAGGCACTGATCTATAAGCTGCTTGGAGGTCGATTTTTGCACAGTAGAAACATGGTTTGGCTAATTTGCATGCATCACGAACGGTTTGAAATTTGGTGCTTTCTGGTAGAGAATAACGATTCATAGCTTCTCCTACTTACTGGTCTACTGCCGTCATGAATTAGTCGAATATTTCCATCCTCTTTCGGGATAGCAGCAAGAGCACTAGTAACTGTTGACTGTTTAGATGCTACAACATAATGACCTTGAGCTATTTGATTCTTTAATTCCTTCTCCACTAATGTTTAAAAACGAAAGGAAGAATAATGGTTATTTTCTATCACATTTTTTAGTTGACTATCTTTTTCAATAATTTGAAATCCATGCTCTACTCCGTCTAAAATGAAATCTTTATCTTTATCACACTCTAACATTTTCCTCAAGGAATTTAATTTACTACTAATGGATGCTTTATTACCTAAACATTCACATTGGTGGGGATTGATAGGAGGAAAGGGGTTTAACGCTATTGGGCTTTCATTACTACTATTTGTCTGCTGCTTTGTATCCTATGCTGAATTGACACCCACATTGTGATCTCTGCCTCCATGCTCTCGACTGCCACACAAGCTACATACGTGGTTAAATCGGCATGTTGTGCCATATGTACAGACACCTCTGTTGAATTGTTGACAGACCTCCTTGTTGCTGAACTGAAGGGCATTGGGTCCACGAGACGATTTCCAGTGTTTTTTGTCGTTTGAGGAGTGCGATCACGAAGCACTACTGTCGCCAGGTGAGGGGCGTCTGTCCCCCATATGAAGTTGTCCACTGACTGTCGCTGACGATATTCGTCGTCGAAGATGAGAACTGACTGCCATGTGTATCTCATGGCAACTTCACCCACCATCTCTGTGTATTTGATGTATTGATGTACATCAAAATTCGGCGATAATCCTATCATCTTAGCCAAAATCCTTGCATTTGCTGCTATCCACATGACTGGCGAAACCTTGTCTAGTTTCACTTTCGCGTTTATGCGAAGGCTAACACTCTCAGTGATGTTAACTTACTCGTGGGTAACCAGGGAGGGAGAAATAAAATCAACAATTTTAAAGTAGGTACTCCTACCTGAGACACTCGACTCTTCAGAAGGTTTGATTCTTACAGCACCAAGAAGGCTAGATAGGCCTCCATCATCATTCGAAGAAGCACACATAGGACCCTTGCCGTGAAGACATTGCAGGTTTTTGACTGCCATCTTTAGACTGGCTTTGTGTCCTTTTTTAATATCTAATTCACCAATATCGCTGTCCGTGGCACAAAGAAGGGCTGCCAAACTGTCGAACCCCCTTCAACCAAAACATTAGCAACTCCATTTGGAAAGTCTTTAGCGAAATCAAAAAATGTAAAATCCATGGCAATTATAAAAGTAATAAAGATTGAAGAAGAAATTAAACAATGTATAGAAAAAGTTGATGCTGCTGCTGCTGCTTAAATGATACCTAATGCAATTCTCACCTACTATCTAACACCCTTCCTTTACCCCATCCCGCCCCATCCCTCTAATTCAATCCTGTACTCATTGTCCTCACTTTCAACCCCCATCCTTCACACATACCGACACACACACATACGCACACACAAACACACACACACACACACACACATATACTTGCCCAACTACCCACCCTGTACCCATCCAAGATGAATGACAGTATTATTATCATAGTAAAGTATCAAGGTATCTCATTCATTCCCCCTAATCCTCGCCAACCCACCCACCTATACCAGCTTACATTGCCGTTTAAATTAACCTTATCCTCATTCTGTCGTGTAATCCACACAATAATAATAATAATAATAATAATAATAATAATAATAATAATAATAATAATAATAATAATAATAATAATAATAATAATAATAAATGATAATAATAATAATAATAATAATAATAATAATAATAATAATAATAATAATAATAATAATAATAATAATAATAATAATAATAATAATAATATAATAATAAATAATAATAATAATAATAATAATAATAATAATAATAATAATAATAATAATAATAATAATAATAATAATAATAATAATAATAAGGTCCTTTACTCACATTTCGTTCACCGTACTCATGTGTAAAACGAGTACCTGGCCGTTAATAGTGTTTTCTCCGTCCTGTCATGTCTCGCTCTGCATGTTAAGTGTTGCTGTTGGCTGGGGACCCGTTGTAAAGCGCTTTGAGCAGGTTTACTGGATATTGCGCTGTAATAATAATAATAATAATAATAATAATAATAATAATAATAATAATAATAATAATAATAATAATAATAATAATAATAATAATAATAAGGTCCTGGGTTCGAGCCTCGCTCGGTGAATAGTTGAGTCCTTGAAAAACAGCTCTTTATTCACATTCTCTCACCGTACTCAGGTGTAAAACGAGTATCTGGCCGTTAACAGTGTTTTCTCGGTCCTGTCATGTCTCGTTCTACATCTTAAGTGTTGCTGTTGGCTGGGGAGACGCTGTAAAGCGCTTTGAGCAGGTTTAATGGATTTTGCGCTATAATAATAACAGATTGGTTAAAATTATTTACATAATGTGAAACTTACGTGTGCAATCAAAACGCCATTCAAACGTGGAGATTTAGCGCGATGAGCAGAGAAATTGTAAATATCGATGGGCCTTTCTAAAGTTGCAGTTTTAATATTTCATCATCATCAATGTTGGTAAATATCATAAGTGCAGTGACTTGGCAAAACATGTTATTTTTATTTTGACGAGACCTTTTAAAAAAGACAACTTTGGACTAAATGATACAGTGGAATCCGTATATAGTGAACACTCTAAAAGACAACTCCAATATCCGGATTCCATTATGTTGATAAACTAAGATTACCTCCAATTCCGTCCAATCATCTCTTAAGAAAGATTATGGATTAAAATGTTTGGGCGTTGGTTGATTTGATTTGTTTGCATTTGAACTGGGCAAATAAAAGAAAAAAAAAAAACACACACACACACACACACACACACATACGCAGAATAAAAACAACTTGTTTTTCATCATTGTATCCCAGGAACGCCCTAGTGTCAATATAATATTATGTAAATATATTTTATCGGCCCATCCCATTGTTTCAATATTATGTCAAAATCTCACAATAACATGTGAAAAAAGTGAAAATATGTGTGTATTTTTCTGTGTGTGTGTGAATGTGTATGTGTATGTGTGGATATGTATATGTGTGTATGTGTATGTGTGGATATGTATATGTGTGTATGTGTATGTGTGGATATGTATATGTGTGTATATGTGTGATTGTGTGTATATGTGTGATTGTGTGTATGTCTGTGATTGTGTGTGTGTGTGTGTGATTGTGTGATTGTGTGTGTGTGTGTGTCTATAGGTGTTAATGATTATTTGGAGTGCCGGATCCATTCTAAGTTCCAACGAGCATTTCATCAATTTGGAATTTGGCGCTATTTCAATGATTATCGTCATGTTATGTTATATTATGTTATATTATGTAAAGTTATGTTTTATTATGTTATATTATGTAAAGTTATGTTATGTTATGCTATATTTGCAATGCAGTCACCCCATCTCCTGTCATATTTTGAATCAGGCTCTTTTCGTTGTGTTTTTGAGTAGGATATGATTACTCTATTCAAACGCCGACACCAGTACCTACTACTACTGCTACTGCTACTACTGCTACTACTACTACTACTACTACTACTACTACTACTACTACTACTACTACTACTACTACTACTACTACTACTACTACTAATGCTACTGCTACTACAACAACAACTACTACTACTACTACTACTACTACTACTACTACTACTACTACTACTACTACTACTACTACTACTAATGCTACTGCTACTACCTACTACTACTATACTACTACTACTACTACTACTACTACTACTACTACTACTACTACTACTACTACTACTACTACTACTACTATACTACTACTACTACTATACTACTACTACTACTACTACTACTACTACTACTACTACAAACTACTACTACTACTATACTACTACTACTACTACTACTACTACTACTACTACTACTACTACTTACTATACTACTACTACACTACTACTACTACTACTACTACTACTACTACTACTACTACTACTACTACTACTCCTACTACTACTACTACTACTACTACTACTACTACTACTACTACTACTACTTACTACTACTACTACTCCCTACTACTACTACTACTACTACACTACTACTACTACTACTACTACTACTACTACTACTACTACTACTACTACTACTACTACTACTACTACTACTACTACACTACTACTACTACTACTACTACTTACTACTACTATACTACTACTACCTACTACTACCAGATATGGACACTAGTGGGGAATGAGACCAAGGCAATATGAGATGAACACCAGTGGGGATGGAACTTGGAATCATGAGAGGTAGACACCAGTGAAGAGTGAACCTAGGGCTGTGTGATATTGATACGAGTAGGGAATGAACCTAAGGCCATGGGAGGTCGACAACACTAATGAGTGACTATGAGAGGTTGACACCAGTAGGGAGTAAACCGGGGGTTATGGGATATTGACACCAGCGGGAATTAAACTCTTAAACACCATTGGTGAGTGAGCTCCAGGTAATGAGAGGTGGAGAACACTGGCGAGTTAACACGAGGTCATCTTCTATGGACGTCAATGGGGAGTTGACCTGGAACTATTGGAGATGGGAACAAAGGGGGAGTAAACCAGGTGAACACTACTGGGGACTGATCTTGGGACCACGGGAGGTGGACACCAATAAGGAGTAAACACTGTACCACCGGATATAGATACCAGTGGAGAATGAAACCAGGACTTTGGGAGGTGAACACCAATGGAGAGTGAGACCAAGACATTGAGAGGTGGACACCAGTGGGGAGTGAACAGGGGACCACCGGATATAGACACCAGTGGGGAGTGAACCCAGGACTTTGGGAGTGGACACCATTGGGGAGTGAACATGGGACCACCGGATATGGACTCGAATGGTAGTTAAACTGGACTATTGGGGATGGATACCAATGGGGAGTGAACCCGAGGGTATGAGTGGTGGTGAATTGCCGACATGATGTGACTTTATATGCTCCTCAATAATTAAGATTATTCTACATAAAATATCTTTATAAAACGAAACATTCCTCAAGTTTCACCGACATCAATAAATGATGCGGAACAATTGAACCTCAGTTCGCAACAAACCACAGAGCTATACCTTAACTTATATAGTAGAACTCTGATCAGTTAGGTAGTCGGAAGAGGTGGCAGAATGTGCGTTGATCTTTAACATTGTAGTTACGAAAAACACCATTTTTGTTCTTCTCTTTTTGATGAAAAACATTACTGTGAAAAAATTGCGCAATTGTTTGACTTGTTACAATGAAAAAGTTACTTTCCATTTTATTCCGAATTAAGCAAATGACCCATGTACCCAGGACTGCCCTAACCAACAAAAGGACACTATCTCTCAAAAAGTCATTAAATCACTTTATTCACTTAATCGACACTCTAGGACATAGAAAAGCTTACAAGCTTGTCAGAATGACCATATCTCAAGTATTTTTGAAATTAGAGGCAATTAAAAATTTTGCTTGAAACATTATCCTATTTAAGCACCATCTTTAACCAACAAAAGGACAGTATCTCAGACGGTCATGCCCGCCCTGTGAAGTAGACGGAGTCCCTCGTGAGCTGACGGTGGCGACAACGAATATGGCATGGATTGACCCAAAGACCCTCTAATTATTCTGTGGCTTGACCATTCGAAACGGCTCGGAAAGTTGACATCGCTACTTTCAGGGCTGCTAGATGGTCATAGTCATGGCCAATTTGGCGGATATTGGCCACCATTAGAATAGGGCTTTTAACAAAATATATATTTTGTTTACTTTTTCACAAGCTACTTTTTTCTAATATAGGCGATCTTTTTTAATGAAAAAAATGAGTTTACAAGGCAGCCAGAGTGCCGTTTTACATAAGGGTGTAACTGGATGATTTTGATTTTGAAATTGGCCACGACGAACTCTGATGATCTGACATTTAGTGTGTGGGGGGAATTAGTCTGTGTGTGTAAAAATAAAGAAGAGAGAGAGAGAGAGAGAGAGAGAGAGAGAGAGAGAGAGAGATAGAGAGAAAATGTTGATAATGTATAAATAAAAATCACCTGTATCCTGGTTTGGACTTGCATGTGACGGGGGAGGGGGGGGGGACGGGAGGGGGAAGGGTTGCGTGTGCGTTGGTAATACGTATTGAATACATAATGTGAGCAGTGCAATGTGGAGGGGGAAGGGTTGCTTGTGCGTGGGTAATACGTATAGAATACATAATGTGAGCAGTGCAATGTGGAGGGGGAAGGGTTGCGTGTGCGTGGGTAATACGTATTGAATACATAATGTGAGCAGTGCAATGTGGAGGGGGAAGGGTTGCGTGTGCCTGGGTAATACGTATTGAATACATAATGTGAGCAGTGCAATGTGGAGGGGGAAGGGTTGCGTGTGCCTGGGTAATACGTATTGAATACATAATGTGAGCAGTGCAATGTGGAGGGGGAAGGGTTGCTTGTGCGTGGGTAATACGTATTGAATACATAATGTGAGCAGTGCAATGTGGAGGGGGAAGGGTTGCTTGTGCGTGGGTAATACGTATTGAATACATAATGTGAGCAGTGCAATGTGGAGGGGGAAGGGTTGCGTGTGCGTGGGTAATACGTATTGAATACATAATGTGAGCAGTGCAATGTGGAGGGGGAAGGGTTGCGTGTGCGTGGGTAATACGTATTGAATACATAATGTGAGCAGTGCAATGTGGAGGGGGAAGGGTTGCTTGTGCGTGAGTAATACGTATTGAATACATAATGTGAGCAGTGTAATGTGGAGGGGGAAGGGTTGCTTGTGCGTGGGTAATACGTATTGAATACATAATGTGAGCAGTGCAATGTGGAGGGGGAAGGGTTGCGTGTGCCTGGGTAATACGTATTGAATACATAATGTGAGCAGTGCAATGTGGAGGGGGAAGCGTTGCTTTTGCGTGGGTAATACGTATGGAATACATAATGTGAGCAGTCCAATGTGGAGGGGGAAGGGTTGCGTGTGCGTGGGTAATACGTATAGAATACATAATGTGAGCAGTGCAATGTGGAGGGGGAAGGGTTGCGTGTGCGTGGGTAATACGTATTGAAAACATAATGTGAGCAGTCCAATGTGGAGGGGGAAGGGTTGCTTGTGCGTGGGTAATACGTATTGAATACATAATGTGAGCAGTGCATTGTGGAGGGGGAAGGGTTGCTTGTGCGTGGGTAATACGTATTGAATACATAATGTGAGCAGTGCAATGTGGAGGGGGAAGGGTTGCTTGTGCGTGGGTAATACGTATTGAATACATAATGTGAGCAGTCCAATGTGGAGGGGGAAGGGTTGCGTGTGCGTGGGTAATACGTATAGAATACATAATGTGAGCAGTGCAATGTGGAGGGGGAAGGGTTGCGTGTGCGTGGGTAATACGTATAGAATACATAATGTGAGCAGTGCAATGTGGAGGGGGAAGGGTTGCGTGTGCGTGGGTAATACGTATTGAAAACATAATGTGAGCAGTCCAATGTGGAGGGGGAAGGGTTGCTTGTGCGTGGGTAATACGTATTGAATACATAATGTGAGCAGTGCAATGTGGAGGGGGAAGGGTTGCTTGTGCGTGGGTAATACGTATTGAATACATAATGTGAACAGTCCAATGTGGAGGGGGAAGGGTTGCTTGTGCGTGGGTAATACGTATTGAATACATAATGTGAGCAGTGCAATGTGGAGGGGGAAGGGTTGCGTGTGCGTGGGTAATACGTATTGAATACATAATGTGAGCAGTGCAATGTGGAGGGGGAAGGGTTGCGTGTGCGTGGGTAATACGTATTGAATACATAATGTGAGCAGTGCAATGTGGAGGGGGAAGGGTTGCGTGTGCGTGGGTAATACGTATGGAATACATAATGTGAGCAGTGTAATGT
Organism: Berghia stephanieae; assembly: GCF_034508935.2. Classification (NCBI taxonomy): domain Eukaryota; kingdom Metazoa; phylum Mollusca; class Gastropoda; order Nudibranchia; family Aeolidiidae; genus Berghia; species Berghia stephanieae. The sequence goes on along the minus strand of NC_088374.1, from coordinate 1,147,041 downwards.
GGAGGGGAAGGGTTGCGTGTGCGTGGGTAATACGTATGGAATACATAATGTGAGCAGTCCAATGTGGAGGGGGAAGGGTTGCCTGTGCGTGGGTAATACGTATTGAATACATAATGTGAGCAGTGCAATGTGGAGGGGGAAGGGTTGCGTGTGCGTGGGTAATACGTATGGAATACATAATGTGAGCAGTGTAATGTGGAGGGGGAAGGGTTGCGTGTGCGTGGGTAATACGTATGGAATACATAATGTGAGCAGTCCAATGTGGAGGGGGAAGGGTTGCGTGTGCGTGGGTAATACGTATTGAATACATAATGTGAGCAGTGCAATGTGGAGGGGGAAGGGTTGCGTGTGCGTGGGTAATACGTATGGAATACATAATGTGAGCAGTGTAATGTGGAGGGGGAAGGGTTGCGTGGGCGTGGGTAATACGTATTGAATACATAATGTGAGCAGTGCAATGTGGGAAGATAGACCATTTTCTAACTTGATGAATTATTTTCAAGACATCGAAAACAAAGCAAAAATAGTTTGTTTTGTTTTTGTTTTTTTTTTTGTTTTTGTTTTTGTTTGTTTTTTTCTTTGGGGGGAGGGGATTTTAACTCGTATTATTTGACTTATTAAGTCACACAGTAAATTCAATATTTTGGTGTTGAAACAGTTTGTGTTGGCAAGTTTGGAGCAACAGTAACACGGAATTTTGCAAAATATTTCCCTTCGTCAGATTTGTCGTTCTGCATTTAAATTGTTATTCTATTCTAGCGAAATGCTATGAGCAGAACTCTTTCGATATAAAATTTTGCCATTATCCCTGAGGCTGGGATACGCGGACGACTGGGAACTCGTTACTCAGAGTGAAGTGTGGACCCGTCTCGAGAGCGTCCTCAGCGAGGACGTCACCAGACTCAAATCCTACTTCGACAAGTGGTACCTGTAGATGAACACTTCAAAAACCGTGACCACTGCATTTTACCTATGCAGTGCTTGGAACACCCGCAAATTGAATGTCCTAGCGGGGACCAGTCACTCCCACATGAGCCTCATCCAAAATATTTAGAGGTACGCTGGATCGCAGCCATACCTAGCGGGTGCATCTGGAAGGAGTTGCCCGGAATATAGAGGAAGCTGACGGGATCAACTTGGGGCGCTCAACAAGCGCTCCTGAGAATGTCCGCCCTGGCACTATGCTATTCCACCGCGGAGTATTGCGCTCCAGTGTGGCGTAGTAGCAGAAACGTTGAGAAGCTAGAAGTTAAACTTCGCAAGTCAATGCACATAGTGTCAGGAACTCTAGCAAAAACTCTTAGAGAATGGAACCCAATAACGCACTAAGCCAGCACTCCGATGTCCGAAGGGAAACGATTATTGTCAAGTGGCTCAAAAAGGTCAAAGAGAGAGAGAATGAGGATACCCCTCTGAAGCGCATTATTGACGGTGCCCCCGAAATATGTCCTGGCAACCCTCGTACGCAGCTTCCCTGACTACGATCAGAGATGCATTTACGAGAAAGAAATCGGTTTGGACGAATTCAATCCCTCGAGGGGACATACACTCCTTTAAACTTGGTGAGAAGTTGCCTGAGACATTAAAGAGTGCACGATGGACACGCTACGTACATCACCACCATATTTATTAACGATTGTCTTATGACACAGCAGAGCATAATCGAGTCCGTGAAAAAGTCCATTACTTACATTCTCCCACCATAAACAGGTATCAAATGAGTACCTGGCCGTTACCAGCGTTGTCTCTGACGAGGAAAAATGTAAAATCGCCTAACAGAAGTCTTGTCTTGTGCTACATTTTAAGTGTTGCTATTGTCTTGGGACCTTTTTTATAGTTCCTTGAGCATGTTAAGTAAATATGTCTTTATACAAGTGAAATGCATAAATTATTTTTTTCTTTTCGATTCCTGTTTCCATTTTTTTCTGTGAATAGCAAAAAATTGAATACTTGGATAGCTTTTCCTTCACCTCATTCAGGCGTAAGATCTGGCCTGTTACAGCATTGTAGCATTGTGAAAAAATAATTGATCGCGCCTGACAGATCTTGTTCTTCATGTTAAACGTTGTCGTTGGCTTGGGACCAATATAAAAATCTTTAAGCACATTTAGTGGGCATTGCGCTAACAAAAACGATCC
>NC_088374.1:1117403-1139903 GCF_034508935.2 Berghia stephanieae | reverse complement strand
ATGACCAAACGAAAATTTCGGAAAAAAGATCAAGAACAAAATTTGGTGATAGATCGTTTGCTTGTTTCGGCCCCAAGATTTGGAATGAACTACCACGTGGTCTGAGGGAGTGCAAGTCTTTACCTACTTTTAAAAAGAATCTCAAGACACATTTTTACTGTATTTGTTTTTCTTGACTCTATATGAATCCTTGATTTGACTATGAATTGTTATTGTGTGTTATTATTTTATTTTTTTATTTTTACACTTAAAATTGATATTTATATTGTAAAGTGCCCAGAGCTTGTGTTTTACACGAGAATGAGCGCTATATAAATGTGTATTATTATTATTATTATTATTATTATTATTATATATATGTATATATATATATATATATATATATATATATTATATATATCCATCCATCTATTATTTCCATCCATCTATTTATCTATCTACTTATATGTCCATCCATCCAACCATCTATCCACCTATCCATCCATCCATCCACACATTCATTCCATTCATCCACCCATCCATCTATTTATCATATTCATCCTTCTATTCATCCATTGATCCATCCATCTATTTATCCAATCCATCCATCTATTTGTCCCATCTATCTATTCATCACTCCATCCCATTTATTTATCCCATCCATCCACAAATTCATCCATTCATCTATTTATCCCATCCATTCATCCATCCATCCATTTATTCCATCCGTTCATCCACTCATCCATCCATCCATTCATCAATACATCTATCTGTCCCATCCATCCATCCATCTATTTATTCCGCCCATCCTTCCATACATTAATCCATCCATCCATCCATCCTTCCATTCATCCATCCATTCATTCATCCATCCATCTATCTGTGCCATCCATCCATCCATCTATTTATTCCACCCATCCTTTCATCCATTAATCCATCCATCTATTAATCTCATTCATCCATCCATCTATTTATTCCACCCATCCATCCATCTATTTATCCAAATACATCAATCATTCATCCACCCATCCATTCATTCATCCATCCATCCATTCATCCATCCATTTATTTATGCCACCCATCCATTTATCTATTCTATCCATCCATCCATCCATCCATCCATCCATCTATTTCTCCCATCCATCCATCCACCCATCCATCTATTTATCCCATCCACCCATCCATCTATCTATTTATGCAATCCATCCATTCATCCATCCATCCATCTATTTATCCCGTCCATCCATTATTGCATCCATCCATCCATCCATTCATTCATCCATCCATACATACATCCATCTATTTATCCCATCCATCAATCCATCTATTTATCCCATCCATCAATCCATTCATCCATCCATTCATCGATATGTTTATCCACCCTATGATTCATCAATCCATCCATCTATCCATCTATCCATCCATCGAATCATTCAACCGAAAGGGAAGCGACAGGAAGGCGCCCACTTGAATACGTTGTGGAGAAGTTTGTCATGAGATGAAATTATCTGTGCTTCACGACCAGGTGATGTGATTAAAAGTTAGGGGGACGGGAGGGGGGGGGGGGTTAGGATATTTTCTATTCACGTGAGGCCAGTATCACAACGGAAATCAATAACATAAACAGGGACCATAAAATTTTAATGTGGTGTTTACAGACTGCGAAAATATATTTATATAAAATAGCGAACGTAAACGACCGAAAAACCATTAAAATATTTAACTTGCAATAAATTTGTAGAAAAAATGGCTATTATGTGGTTAAAGATTAGAAATCGAGTAAGGGTGAGGGCTATCACAGTCTACTTATATTTGAAGGAATAGATTTCAGGCCGTTAAAAAACAACAGTTGTGTGTATGTGTATGTTTCTATGTGTCTGCTTGGTGGTGAGATACCCATGCTCACAATGTCGTCTGAGATGTCTGCTTGGTGGTGAGATACCCAAGCTCATAATGTCGTCTGATATATCTGCTTGATTGTGAGATACCCATGCTCACAATATTGTCTGAGATGTCTGCTTGGTGGTGAGATACCCATGCTCACAATGTCGTCTGAGATGTCTGCTTGGTGGTGAGATACCCATGCTCACAATGTCGTCTGAGATGTCTGCTTGATGGTGAGATACCCATGCTCACAATGTCGTCTGAGATGTCTGCTTGGTGGTGAGATACCCATGCTCACAATATTGTCTGAGATGTCTGCTTGGTGGTGAGATACCTATGCTCACAATGTCGTCTGAGATGTCTGCTTGGTGGTGAGATACCCATGCTCACATTGATGTCTGAGATGTCTGCTTGATGATGAGATACCCATGCTCACAACATTGTCTGAGATGTCTGCTTGGTGGTGAGATCCCCATGCTCACAATATTGTCTGAGATGTCTGCTTGGTTGTGAAATACCCATGCTCACAATGTCGTCTGAGATTATTTGCTTGATGGTGAGATATCCATGCTCACAATGTCGTCTGAGATGTCTGCTTGATGGTGAGATACTCATACTCACAATGATGTCTGAGACGTCTGCTTGATGGTGAGATACCCATGATCACAATGCTGCCTAGATGACTGTTTGTTGCTGATACTACGAAAGGTTTTGTGAATTCTTTAATAAACGGTGTGCATGTGAACCGTGCAATTCTGGACAGGATGCTGAGGAAGATGACCTGGCAGAGAGGTGTCTACAAACTGTGACTAGGACGTTGTGCAAATTAAGATTATTGTTGTTAAACCATTTATTGATAATGGAGTCAGCATATATGTTAGTTGATAACTTAACGTCTAATGAGACAATTGATCTCGAATTCGACTGCAGAGGGTTATAGAATTGACTCCAGTAATTAATATTATTATGATGAATGAGGTGTTAATTATAGACATCATAATATCAATTAATAGAGGAGTTCGTCAAGTATGTATCCTCTCTCCATATCTATTTAACCTGTACACAGAGTTTATCTTCCGTAAAACCGAGCACATTCCAGGTATTGTTATTGGAGGTAGGAGGATAAATAATCTGAGATATGCAGATGATACAGTATTGTTGGCATCGAACGAGACAAATCTACAGATCCTTGTAAATCAAGTAAACCTGAACAGTACAGCAAAGGGTCCAGAGATGAATGTTCAAAAGACGAAGGTAATGGTCATGTCAAAGAAGCCTGAAAAAAATCGCAAGAGTCCAAATTAATAATCAAAACATCGAACAAGTAAATTCTTTTACATATCTTGGACAGACAATGACAAACAACGGAAAGAATGAGCTGGAAGTGAAAAACAGCTAAGGCGAGGTTCAGCCAACTGAATAACATTTTAACTTCGCAACAAACGTAGATGAAAACGAGAATTCTTCTTCTTCTAGGTTCCATGCCTGGTCCAGGCTTCGGATACTGCATGAATTATCTCTCTCCATTCCTCCCTGCCTCTTGCTTTTTCAAACAGCTCTTGGATTGTTAGGTTGGTGAAGCCCTTCAGTTGGTCTATGAGTGTTTTTCTTTGTCTCCCCCGGGCGCGTTTACCAGGTATTTTTCCACAACTTGCCAGGTATTCATTCTTATCTTTCCTTACTATGTGTCCGAAAAAGGATAGTTGTCGATCCACTATTAAGGGCATTAGTTTCCTTTGTTGGTATGTTTGTTTTAGCACTTCTTCGTTCGTTTTGTGTGCAGTATACGATATTCTCTGCATCCTTCTCAAGCACCACATTTCAAAAGCTTCAATGTTCTTTTGTGTTTCTGCATTTGTAGTCCAGCTTTCGCATCCGTATAACAAGATTGGCTACACGTAGCACTTCAAGACTCGGAATCTAATCCCGAACGACATCTGTTTGTTTTTCAAAATGTTTCCCAGGTCCATGAAGGCCTGTTTGGCTTGAGTTATTCTTGCTCGTATGTCTCGGTTACATCTTCCATCTGTTGTCACTATTGAACCTAGGTATTTAAAACTTTCTACGTTGGTAAGTTGCTCGCCGTGAATCGTTATATTGCAGGTGTTGTTGTTTTCGGGGTTTTTCTGTATTACCATGCATTCCGTTTTGGTGACATTCACTTCCATTCCCTTGGCTTCACTATCTACTACCACTTTGTCAACAATCTTTTGAAGTTGGATTTCTGATGTTGCAATGAGTACCGTATCGTCTGCGTATCTTATATTATTTATGTTGTGACCTCCCACTTTTATTCCCTCCATATTATTTATGCCCCTCATGATTGTTTCTTGGTATAGATTAAACAGATCTGGTGAGGCAACACACCCTTGACGGACTCCTTTCTTAATAGGAATGGAATTTCCTGTAGAGTTTCCGATTTTGATAGATGCCTGCTGGGTGTAGTATAATGTTTGCATGAGTCTGAGGTCTTTCTGAAAACGAGAATAAGAATACCCAAATGTTATGTCCACTCAGCACTTCTCTACGGCTCAGAAACATGGACATTAAACAAACAAATAGAGAAAAAAATTGAGGCTTTTGAAATGTTGACTTTCCTTCGCCTTGGAAAAATCAATTGGAAAGAAAAGAAAACAAATCAAGAAGTCTGTGACATCCTTGATATCAGACCGACCTTAATGAAAGTAATAAAAACAAGAAAACTAAGGTATTTTGGACACCTAAGACGCCATCAAACTGTCAACAAGGACATTCTTGAGGGTAGAGTTGAGGGGAAAAGAGGAAGAGGCAGGCCAGCAAGAACTTGGATATTGGATAGATGATGTGAGGACATGGACAGGATTGTCGGCAGCCGAATGCAGTCAGCAAGCCGTCAACAGGGAAGATTGGCGTGTCATTTCAAGTCGACCTCAACCCATGAGATGACACTGGAAGAAGAAGAATATCATTGTAATGCATGATAAAATGTATGCTGGTGACGATAAAAGATAATTAATATTATCTTATTGATGGATAAAATATTATATAGAATTATTTTTCACCAAGCAAATTATTGGAGAAATTTTTGTTATGGTAAGATTAAGAATGTTACCATTTGATTTTCTTATTACATGTATAATTTAGGTTAAGGAATTATTACCAATGAATTAAGGTGATGGGATATCAATAATGTATTTTTTTAAATATATGCGGCTATGTGGTCTAGTGGTATGACACTCGCTTTCGGATCGTAAGGTCCTGAGTTCGAGCCTCGCTCGACGCATAGTTGAGTCCGTGGAAAAGACTCTTTACTCACATTCTCTCACCGTACTCAGGTGTAAAATGAGTAACTGGCCGTTAACAGCGTTGTCTTTGTCCGAAAAATTGTAATATCGCCTAACAGGCGTCATGCCTCGTCCTACATGTTAAATGTTGCTGTTGACCTGGGATCCCTTTTAAAGCGCTTTGAGCACGTTAAGTGGATATTGCGCTATATAAAAGCTCAATATATATATATTTTTTTTTTTGAAAATTGAAATTTTTAGCAAAATTTCACTTTAGGTGAGGGAGGAATATAAGAAGGTTGGTCTTCATCTTACCTGTTGACTTGATAGATAATGGACCGTATGATGTTGAACATTATGGCTATAAAGGATTTTAGTGTCAGGAACTAATCTTTACATTATGGCTATAAGGGATTTTATTGTCAAGAAATATTTCGGACATTATAACTATAGGGATTGCATTGTCAGATACTAATTTGGACACTACTGTGAGGATGACTTCTGGTATTAATTATGGGACATTATTGCTGTATGCAAGGGTGTTTACACAATTTAGGGTCGACTGCAAGGATTATAAACCGGGAGCAGCGTGGTTTATGAATACGGGAGGATAAAAGTGAAAAGTTAGTGTTGTCTGTAGGGATTACTACTTGGCCTGGCATGGGCATTTTTCAAATTATGTTTTGCTCACAGTTGGTAGTTATAAAAGAATTGGTTAAATTTGAAGAAAAAAAGAGAGAGAGGGGGGGAATCGATTGGCGACCAGACAGTTGAGTGGCTCTATGTTGAGTCATGGCAGGGAGAGACTATTCGAGGCGAAGGTATGAAGTTAGTTATCAAACTGTCTAGCTATAAACTAAAAAAGAGAACTATGATAAAAGAAATCTAATTTAAGAAAAAGAAGTCCAATTGACTAGATTAGGATTCTTTAATTATAAAGAAGATGAAGGCCGTAGTGTGATAGCAACATGTTCAAAGATTACACTATTGACTATTTATATAAGTAATGTAGATAAACTTGCAAGATTTCCAGAATCTGCTTTGTTGAATGATTTTTTTTAAATTCCAACACAACTAAGTATGAAGCTATAGGATGGTAATAAAACTGATATATATATATATATATATATATATATATATATATATATATATATATATATATATATATATATATATATATATATAGAGACTAACAGTCTAATAATAGTAATGTTGTTTTGATTCTCTATCCCGTGTAGAAATAATCACAACAAAGTTTCATTCAATTGCGTAGCTTAGCAGATAATTTTGGGTTGTTTGAAATAGTTTAATTATAGATAGCAATTATCTAGTACTTCACAGCATTGAAAACAGGCGGCATTTATACAATATCATCTCTTCGGCAATGGCCAAATAATACATTGGACGACACAAGCAGCCCGTTAGGTGCTTATACATTTTTCGGACAAAGACATAAATGTTAAAAAACAGGGGGGGGGGTCTTCGAATTTTTACGCCCGTCTCTGACAGGACGAGGAGAAATGCCTTTCATAAAGACAGAAAAGCCGACCAACTGTTGAGCAAGTCATCTCATAAAGGTCGGACAAGACATGTCACGAAATCCCACTGGTCACCCATCGATTACGCTACGTGTTCGCCACTCTTGAATTAAGTTCGCTGGAGGGGTGGAGGGGGGGGGCGGCGCTTTGAATGTATTCACGTGAAATATCACTGAAGTAAACTTCTTTAACGCCAGATTTCATGTAATTTTTGTACAGTATAACCTGTCAAAGGAACCGCAGTTTTCAAATACAGTACAAGAGATACAAATTAAGATGACATAAACATTTATTAATTTGACCTCTCCCCTCTGAGTTCCTGGTTGTGAGCCATACTGCTATATTCCGCATGCCTTAAAAAAGAATTCCGCGCTTCGCCTCTCTGGAAAAATACTTGTAGCTTTTCCTCTGTGACAACTGTGCATGTTTAATCCATAATTAATCAGATTTTATGAATGTAGAATTCACAACGGGAAGCTTTCAAAAAATAAATTGTCACAATTGTTTGTGTCGAGTGTGTACACTTTGCAGTGTCATTTTGAACTCAAGATGGCAATCTCGTGAAATGGAAACCCCTGGTCAACCCTGTGGGCGAGTTCTATGATCGTTATCACAACAGAATTCACTGTGTATAACATCGTATTGTAAAACATCAAAATGTTCACTTATCCCAGACCCTTCGTTTTATTATACACCGTAAAGAAGAAAAATTCTAAAGTATGATACTGTAACCAATGCAAAAAATTCGGCTTCATGTCACAATTCTAGTGTTCGAGCCAATTTTCTATCAAATCCATCAGGTTGTGAATATATTCACGTCAACGCGTGGCCTCGGATTGTGGAACGGACTATAGTAAAGGTCCTAGGGTGTTGGGTTTTCATATTAAGGTCAGTTAAAGGTACTAGGTTGTATTTTATCTTATGGTTAGTTGAGGGAACATTTGAGTTGTTTCCCTTAGCATGAGGAGTTTTCGGAAGATTTCCCAAAATGTGTTTAAGAAGAAAGCTTACCTTCTTTATTGGTAAATATTTCCAATATAGAATAATTCAATACAATAATATGATATCAAATGGACGCATGTATAATGAAAAGATAAACACAAGAATCGTCCCCAATAACATCTCCTCGAGTAGATAAAAACTACAGCACACACATTATTCGTTCCTCGTCGTCATCCCTCTAACTGGATGAAAAGCTTTCCATACAACCAATATGTCATGTGGAACTAAGTATAACACAAAAGATAATCCAATGTTGTATAATCGTAAACAACAGAGCACATTCGATGAAAACTAACGATAAAAAGATTGCAACTGAAACTAACATGAGAAACAAATTGAATTCCATTCCAAGTAGGCAGAGATATCTGGACCTCGTGGGGTGACGTAACCATCTGGGATGAAACCCACAAGCGGGCTAAGTATCACGATGGCTACGCTCGAACTCAGGACCTTCCGATCTGAAGGCAAGTGTCATACCACATAGCCGCACAGCTTGTGCTCTTCTGGTATGACTTCCCCACCTGTCGGTTCCTGGTTCGAGTCCCGTTATGCGCAGGGAAGATTGAATACTTGAAATAAAAGTTTGTAGAAGAGGAAAAACTATTGAATTTTTTCTTTTCAACTTTCAGTTTCAAATTTTTTCCAACTTTAAAGAGCTTTTGATGTAATCGGTGACATTCACGAGTTTAAATCTGCAGGTCATTACTCTCTCTCTCTCTCTCTGTGTCTGTCTCTCTCTCTCTCTCTCTCTCTCTCCCTCTCTCTCTCTCTCTCTCTCTCTCTCTCACACACACACACACAGACACACACTGTCTCTCATTTATACTTGTAAACATACATATTATGTTTTCTTGAAAATATTACATGTCATATCCTCTCGAAACGGTAATAAGTAGGGTTTTTCGATTGTTGGTTTTTTAAAGTTTTGTTTGGGGGGGGGGGGGGGGGGGGTTACATAAACAAAGAGAATTTAATGAACCAGAGATATGAACGGTTGGCGTAGATAAGAAAAAGTATATAAACTTACTTTTGAGAAAATCGACTTTGAAGTTGGGGCATCTATTTCATGCACAGTGCGATCAGTGGCAAAGACAACTCCTTAGATTTGGGCGTTGAAAATTTGACGGGATTAAAAACGTTTGACCTGAGTTTGGAATAGAATTTAAATAACGTGCATATATATATATATATATATATATATATATATATATATATATATATATATATATATATATATATATCAAGGGGAAGGCCACGAGGAACGTGGAGAAGAATTAAAGAAGCTGATATACAAGGAAGTGGTAAGACCTGGAGCGAGATAAAAAAGTTAGCCCAGGATAGAGAAGGATGGAAACTGCTTGTCTATGGCCCTGAACCAGGGTGAAAAAGGCAAAGATGAAGATGATGATATTCTAAATAATATAATCTTTGAAAAAGTTGAGCTTTTATATATTGCAATATCCACGAAAATTGCTCAAAGCGCTTTATAAAGGGTCCTTGACCAACAGCAATACGTGACATAAAGAACTAAGCATGACGCCTGTTAGGCAATAATATACTCTTTTTCCGACAGCGACAACGCTGTTAACGGTCAGGTATTAATTTTATACCTGAGTACTCGAATGTGAGTAAAGATTATTTTCCAAGAACTCATCTATACGCCGAGCGAGGCTCGAACCCAGGACCTTCCCATCTGAAAGTGAGTGTCATACCACTAGACCACATAAACGCACCTTTGTAGTTATTTATGATTGTGATATTTTGGTATTATTAATATTATGATTCAAGGGATGTAATCCATTATTTGCATTGTCTTTGTTTTATAAAATATTATTGTGGTTAGTGCCCTTGCCATTGTCCTTCCTCTCTCAAAAATAAACAAACCACGATCCGGTCGATTTCCAGCTGTTCATTCATTCATTTGTAATCCTTGACAATGATGATAAGCGATGCCCTTGAATCAATCAAGACACAACTAATATTTTGTCATCCCTCAGAAATTCATCGACATTGACATTGTTGGAGGTTGTGGTAAAAAGATCCACTGTCCTTACTGGTTTGATTGAAGTAGTCGTTGGAGGTTGTGGTAAAACGATTGACTGTCCTTACTGGTTTGATTGCAGTAGTCGTTGGAGGTTGTGGTAAAAAGATCGACTGTCCTTACTGGTTTGATTGCAGTAGAAGCAGCGGTAACGGTAGCAGTACAATGTAGTGGGGACAATAATAATATAACAATATATATTTTATTCATCAAAAAAATGGAAAACTCGTTTACAGACGAAGAAGAGGGGGAAATGGAGGGGTGAAGGAGAAGAAAAAGAAGTAGAGGAGGAAGAAGAAGAAGAAGAAGAAGAAGAAGAAGAAGAAGAAGAAGAAGAAGAAGAAGAAAGAGAAGAAGAAGAAAAGAAGAAAAGAAGAAGAAGAAGAAGAAGAAGGAGAGAGAGGAAGGAAGAGAGAAGAAGAAGGAGAAGAAGAAGAGGAGAGAGGGGTGGAGAGGAGGAGGAGGAGGAGGGAAGGAGGGCGAAAGAGGTGAGAATGGAGAGAGAGGATGAAACATATGAAGGGGATGAAACGATGAGATTAAGCAAATGCAAACATCACTTTCCTAAATCTAGATTGTCACATCTTTTGTTTTATAGAGATATCTTATAAGCCTTTTATTAATTGTACTGACTTGGGTTTATTTATAGCAATGTGTCCATTTTTGTATATTTTGTACATTTTGTACATTTATATTGTACAATTTTGTATATTTATTACATTTTGTATATTTTGAACAATTTGTAATTTTTACATTTTGTACGATTTTGTACAGTTTTGTAAATATTTTGTAATTTGTCAGTTTTTAATATTGTATCTATTTAAGATGAATCTCTCATTGTTAAATATGAAGACGATAATATAGCCATTTTGGGACTATTGAATAGCCAAGAATCAGAAAATGATTATATAAACCAAATTGAACATTTTAAAAATTGGTATCAGAAAAACTGCCTAGAAATTAATGTATCAAAAACAAAAGAACACATTTTTGATTTCAGAAAAAACTCAGACTCCTCCAAATATAATAAAATAAAAAATAAATAAACAGGAAGTTGAACTTGTCATGCAATTCAAATATTTAGAAGTGATCATTGACGAATCGACAGAACTTCCATATACAGGCACCGCTCAGGAAAGACCCGTGATCAGACAACAAATGTCATAGGTTATATATAATATATAGATATTGGAAGAACTTCATTATACAGGCCTCATTCAGGGAAGCCCAGTGGTCAGACAACAAATGTCATAGGTTATATATAATATATAGATATTGGAAGAACTGCCATATACAGGCACCGCTCAGGGAAGACCCGTGATCAGACAACAGTCACAGGTTATATATAATATATAAATATTGGAAGAACTTCATTATACAGGCCTCATTCAGGGAAGCCCAGTGGTCAGACAACAAATGTCATAGGTTATATATAATATATAGATATTGGAAGAACTGCCATATACAAGCACCACTCAAGGAAGACCTGTGATTATACACCAAATATCATATGTTATATCTTATATATAGATATTGGAAAAACTCCCATATACAGACACCACTCATGGAAAACCCGTGATCAGACAAGATTTTATGTCTTAAGTATATATATAATATATATTGGAAGAACTTCCATATACAGGCACCACTAAGAGAAGACCCGTGATCCTACACCAAACATCATAGGTTATATATAATACATAGATATTGGAAGAACTTCCAAACACACACTCTCCCTCCCTCCCTCCCCCCCCCCTCTCTCTCTCTCTCTCTCTCTCTTTTTTTTTTTTTCTTTCTTTCTCTCTCTCTCTCTCTCTCTCTCTCTCTCTCTCTCTCTCTCTCTCTCTCTCTCTCTCTCTCTCTCTCTCTCTCTCTCTCTTTTTTTTTTTTCTTTCTTTCTCTCTCTCTCTCTCTCTCTCTCTCTCTCTCTCTCTCTCTCTCTCTCTCTCTCTCTTTTCCTCTATGAATAATTGGATTCAATATTCTGATGTCACGTCGCCCAACAACGGCAGCAATCGTGGTACTAAACAAAGAAAATCGGTACTTTTTAATTTTCATGCTGGCTGGAACTTTTCATATGTCTTTTGATCAGAATGTGTAAAAGTCAAAACGATAAGATGTATAATGTTATTCTTTTTCATTTGGATACGCATTTACACTCGTCGGAGAAATATTTCATAAGGCCGTCCGCCATTGTTCCGATAGTTTAGAGCCAGTTACTAAGTTACCATGCGTCATTACGAGGAATGTGACGTTAGGACTGTTGAAGTGTATTAACCAGTATATTTTTGACCAATCAAAACATGGAATTTGTGACAAATCTTCAAACGTGCTCGGACAAGCATGGTTGGTTGTTTATGAACAATACCGTGAATGAAATCGACCTTTCTCTGGCCATTGTTATTGATTTTACTGCTCCAGACGGGTGAATAGTTTTCACACGATTTTCTTTATGATAATATTATATACGTTTAAGATTACACATCGTTTTCTCTGTTGGTTCTATCGATCTAGCGGTAGAATAGTATGCATTTTACGTCGACACAAACCATCGATAGTAAAACCTGTGTCGTTTGCTATATTTACCAATCACTGTCATTGTTTACAATATGACGACTGTCCGAGTCACGTGGTTATCTAAGGGGCTATAGATAGAATGAAGTTGACGTGACTCAGGCTTTTGTTATTGTTTTGTTTCCACCCGCGGTTATGAATAATTCTCACAAAACTGTATTCACCAGACTATTAACGTTCAAGATTACATATAGGTTTTTGTGTTGGTCCGTTATATTTTCGGAGAGCAATGTTGTAAGTTTCTTAACCAAGCGCATACTATCTATTCTTTCTCTAGATAGAATGAAGTTGACGTCACTTTGGTCTTTGTTATTGTTTTTCCCATCCTCGTGTATGCGTAAATTTCACTTATCTGTATTATCCAGACTATAAAATTTCACAGTTGCATAGAGTTTTGTTTGTTGGCCCGTTATTCCTCCGGGTGGCAATGTTGTGAGCTTCTTAGAAAAACGCATAATATCTATTCAAGCACACGCCATATCCATACGAGTTTTAAAAATCGATAACAAAAACAAACATAATTTAGCCTTACGCGTGCACGAGACACAGCTGGTGAAATGACACATCTTCATACACTGACCAAACAACACATTAAAATTTTGACACCCCCCCCCCCAAACACACACACAAAACCCTCCTTCATACATCTATGGATTCAAACCCGGGACTTCCTTGACGACTTCCTCCAAACCAAGGTTCTACACATGTTGACAATATGAGGGCCTTTCAAATCAATAGAAATTTGTAGGACGAGTTTTCCCACAAAAATATATATTGCGTTTTTTTGTTTTTTTTTGAGAGTGTGGAGGGGGGGGGGGGAGCGTTCAGAGTAAATCAGATTTTAGCTGTGCGCAAAGTTCACTCGTCTGCTATGCGTTTATTGAAATAAATTCACAACATCGGATAAAAGGTACCAACGCACAAACATATGTGTAACCTTAAACGTTTGTAGCGTGCGTTTGGCTAAGAAACTCACAACATTACCATCCGGAAATATGACGGTCCAATGCACAAAACTATGTGTAATCTTGAACCTTCATAACCACTACACCAGGGATGCCCAATATTTCACAAAAGCCAGGTCCGTGAGCTTAGCACGTGACCATTTGTTGAGGACAACTCTAGATTACGTCGCGGGATGATGTCATAGTATAATTTATCTCTCTTAAACCAAAACAAATTGGTTCGACTTCTTAAAGCTTGTGCGGTCACACAGGAGCATGGCTGAGGTTTTAATCATCGAAATAATCCACCTGTTGCTGATTAGATCATGATTAAAGGATTGCGAAAGGGAATTGGGGGGGATCTAGTATAATAGATGAACATGCAGTAACTGCGCTATGGAAGTCAGGTCAATTTGGCCAGTAGTGAAGTACATAGCATTTAATGCAATATATAATACGTATATGAAATTCACATTCAAGATCCAAAGTTAACTGGCGTCGTATTCAGCTCGCATTTGTAAAATGATGACATTAGTTCTGCTACATGATCACGTGTCAATAAATTTGGCCAAAAATGTGGTCCTTACAAAACGATCGATTTGAATTACCCGCGTCTTCGCACACTTTCAAACATGGAATTTCAGGAAGACCTCGAGAATTCCTAAGTTCCAAAGCTTTTGGACGAAATGAGGGTCATTTTGAATCGATTGACATGCTAAGGACGATTTTTGTGGTCAAATGTTTAAATTAAATACTGGCCTGTCCTGAGTACGTCAGTTAACTGCTTAAAAATGTTGTGACGTCACAATCAGAATGGCTGAGTTTTTAACTATGAGTTGTTGTTTGTCAACGTTTGTTTATTTATTAGAATAATCCACCTGTGCTCGATTCGATCATAATTGAAGGATTGGAGGAGGGTCAGGGGAAGGGTAGGTGTATATCAAACTCTATTAAATTCCTGTCAAGGGAAGGGAGGCAATGAAATAATAATGATGAAAACATTTAGAGCGCTATAACTCCGAGCCACCATAATCTAAGCGCTTAATTTACAAATTAACTTGGCTGAAGCATACTCATTCAAACACACACAAAGACAAACACGCACACACATACACACACACATACACACACAGACATACACACACACACAGACATACACACAAACACACGAAGAAGGTTAGGAATAAACATACTCGACCAATGGACGACGTGTCTTTAAAGGAATACATTGGAATGGGGGTGGGGGGGGGGACCTGGGGATTTATATATGACCTTTAATAAAAACACGAGCATACAAATCAAGACATATTATGTCGAGTGAAATGTGAATTATTCGAGTTGTATCCACGTCAAGTGTTTTTTTGTTTGTTGTTTGTTTTTTGTTTGTCTGAAGATTTTATTTGATTGACTTTTTATAATTCAAACTATTTCACAAATAATCTATCATATTCATCATCATCGTTTTCATCATCATCGCCATCATCACCATCATCATCATCATCATCATCATCATCATCATCATCATCATCATCATAATAATAATAATAATAATAATAATAATAAATAATTAATAATAATAATATATAATAATAATAATAATAATAATAATAATAATAATTAATAATATATTATTATGCATCCCAAAAAGGAAATTTTTTGTACAGACGTGTTATAATTTACACATAAGATAAAAATACAATGGAAATAGGATGTATATATATAAAAAAAAAATAAAAAAAAAAGGAGCAGCTCTATAACCAGAGCTGCGCTTTATAATATGAATAATTTCAAACACTGAAAATAGTTAAAACTGTCACTATAAATTGAAAATTGAAAAGATTGCAAAACAAATAAATTAATAAATTAATATTTATATTTTTAAAAAGTAAAAATGAGAAATAATTATATAAAATGATTATTGCTTGTTGTTATAAAGCCTAATACTGGACGGCAGAAAAGATTTTCGGTGTCTCTCTGTTTTCGTTGAAATAGAGAAAGGGCGACACTTCTTTCTGACATAATAATTGATGGTCTTAGTGGATGATATGGTCATTTAATATTTTAGTTATTTTATTTATACAAAATCTCTCGTATAAAAGATCTACATCGTCAACATCATTTATATAGCGTTTAATGGATTTTTTAATATTTGAATTTATTTTGTTCCTTTCCACTGCTAAGCAATTGCCTCCCCAAGCTGTTATACAAAATGACAAAACACTTTCGATTACTGCTCTATAAAATAATGTGCAGAGGGTTTTATCTATTCTAAACTGAGAGAGTTTTGATAAAAAATATGTACGTCTGCACATCTTATGCCTAATTATTTTCAAGTGTTCATCCCACTTGAGCCTGTCATCAATCGTTACACCAAGGTATTTGTAGTGAGGAACTCGCTGGACGAATTGGTCCTTTAATTTTAACGGTTCTATCGGTTCCTTCACTCTCCTAAAGTCAATCACTAGCTCCTTTGTCTTGCTTATGTTAAGCTCTAGGTGGTGGGCATCACACCAAGACACAAATCTATCAATTTCTTGCCTATAAGCCACTTCGTTGCCATTTGTTATGAGGCCTTGAAGAGCGGTGTCATCTGCAAACTTTATTAAAGGTACACTCAGGTTTTGACTTCTACAGTCATTCGTGTATATTGTGAATAATACAGGGGACAATACACAACCCTGAGGAGCACCAGTATTTGTAGTTATACAGGAAGATTTGTTTTGTCCTAATTGAACATATTGTGCTCTCTCCGTAAGAAATTCGAGCACCCAAGCAATTATATACTTGTTTAAATTCAGACTAGTCAATTTTTGAACAACCAACTGAGGTTGCATTGTATTGAACGCTGAAGAAAAATCTGCAAAAAGCAATCTGCAATAGCTCCTAGCGTGATCTAGATGCCTGTAGATGTTGTTTGTAAACAGCAAAATGGCATCCTCTACGCCACGTCCTGGTTTGTAAGCAAATTGATGACTATCACTCAATGGCATAAACTGATTCCTAATTTTAACAAGAACAAGTTTTTCTAAAGATTTCATGACTATTGAAGTCAGTGCAACAGGTCTGAGATCGTTCATAGTTTCAAGTTTTTCTTTTTTTGGAACAGAATAATTTTTGAAGTTTTCCAAATTTCAGGGATCGAAACGCATTGGAGGGACCAGTTAAAAATATGTGTATAAATGGGGGAAAGCTGGTGGGCACATTCTTTTAATAGTTTTCCTTTCAATCCATCCGGCCCAGCAGCCTTCCTCTCGTTTAGTTTCGAAAATACGAATCTCGTTTCCTCTTCACTGACCTAATAATAACAATAATAATAATAGCAATAATAATAATAATAATAATAATAATAATAATAATAATAATAATAATAATAATAATAATAATAATAATAATAATAATAATAATATTTGTTATGGTGTATTGTTATTATTGAGTTATTGCCCTTTGCAATAACTAATAATTTACTTCCATGAATAAACACTTAAATACATTTAGTTATTTATAAATAATGTCACAATTGAATTTATTAAAAGAATACATTATATTCGTATCATTAGTTAACTACACTTGTGCATTAACGTTACATTACGTAACGTATATTTCTGTTTGTGTATATTTCTATACTGCATGTTTAATATTACTAAGTCTGTGATTTATTATGATTTAAAGGACTTCAATAAATAATTACTTGATGATTGGCAACTAAGGAGCGTCTTCCCTGTCACTAATTTTATGTACTGCGGTTGATACATAACAGTGGCGACGAGGATTCCAGGTGTGGGTCACATGAAATCACAGTCCTTTTAAGGACTGCCAACCCACGAAGGGGACTGCCTGCCCTGCCTCCGGACGAAGAAGGACGAGCCTTGCCCTGGTCTGCCTCCGGACGAAGTAGGACGAGCCCTGCCCTACCTCCGGGCGAAGAAGGACGAGCCTTACCCTGGTCTGCCTCCGGACGAAGAAGGACGAGCCTTGCCCTGCCCTACCTCCGGGCGAAGAAGGACGAGCCTTGCCCTGGTCTGCCTCCGGACGAAGGAAGAACGTGTGAAGGGGACTGTCCGCCCACCTTGACCAGCCTGCCTTGCCGTGCCAGACGAGCGAGGGGGACCTGCCTGCCTGCGCGGGGACTGCTGCCTGCAGTACGAAGCGAGGGGACCTGCCTGCCTTGCAGTACAGACGAGCGAGGGGGACCTGCCTGCCTTGCCGTGCCAGGCGAGCGAGGGAGAGGACGTGACTGCTCTGCCGTGTCAGACGTGCGAAGAGAACCTGCCGTGACCTACTTATCTTGCTGTATCGGACAGCAAGGACAACTTCCCAGCGGAGTCGGACGTGTATGTACAGCGACGTTTCGACTTGCTGAGAGGGAAGACCGTCCATTGGCTGCTTTGGAAGAATCATCAGGACGTGACTGTCAGTCGTGGCAGACGTGGAAGAATCATCGGGACGTGACTGTCAGTCGTGACAGACGTGGAAGAATCATCAGGACGAGACTGTCAGTCGTGACAGACGTGGAAGAATCATCAGGACGTGACTGTCAGTCGTGACAGACGTGGAAGAATCACAATCTGCAGGGAACGTGACTTGTGATGCCCGTCGTGACAGACGTGGACGAATCATCAGGACGTGATTGCCTGTCGTGACAGACGTGCGGAGGAGTACCTGCCGTACGGACAGGTGACGTACTTCTTGCTGTATCGGACAGCACGGAAAACCAACCAGACCGGAGTCGGACGTATCGGCCTACTGACCGTCCATTGGCTGTTTTTGGACGTTTTCATCAGGACAAGCCTGCCTTGCCGTGTTGGACGTGCGAGGAGGAACTGTCGGATCAAACGTTGACCTACTTGTCTTGCTGTGTCGGACAGCAAGGATTACCAGCGGAGTCGAACGTATTTGCAGCGACGTATCGGCCTGCTGATCGTTCATTGGCTGCTTCGGACGTATCGTCATGTCTCCACGAGCAGCATGGACCAACGAGGAGCTGATTGGGCTATTGCGTGATCAGATGGCCCAACTACAACAGCAGATGGAGATGCAGCGTCAACAGATGGAAACGTTAATGGCCTTGGTGATGGATCGACCCAAGTCGTCAGTGACCAACACCAGGTTCTGCGAGTTTGATTCAAACGCAGAGCTGTGGACGGACTATTGGTCACGTTTCCAGACGTTCGTAAAGGCCAACTCCATTCCATCGGACAGGATTGCGGAGATTTTTCTCACCAACCAATCGTGTGCCATCTACAAGCTGCTGGCAAACCTGGCTTCACAGAGCGTTCCTCCCAAGGACGTCAACGAATTATCGATGGATGAGGTCGAGCAGCACATGGTTGACCATTTCAACCCCAAAAGATTCGTTGTTCGGGAGCGTTACAAATTCTGGACACGAACAGAAAGGAAGCCAGGAGAGACTGTCCACGAGTTAGCTGCGAGAATTCGGCAAGAGGCAGCTACATGTGATTTTGCCTCGATCAATGACCCGTTGGACGAGGCAATGAGGACTCGATTCGTTTGCTCGATCAACAGCGAGGCTATCGTCAAAGCCTTGTTTAAAGTAAAGGACGACGAGCTGACGTTAATCGAGCCATTCAGATCGCCGCAGAAGTGGAGGAGGCTGGAAAAGTTGTCAGAGAGACGGTCGGCACATCAAATGCCGATGTGTTCAAGTTCCAGCCCAATCGTAATCCAGCTCGTAAACTACATACGGCGAATAACAAACCGTCTCCAAAGATCAACCGCCAATCAAAATCAACGGAGAACAGGAACCAGAAAACCCAATGCTATGGGTGCCTCGGGAACCACTCGAGTGATGCCTGTCGATTCAAGGAAGCCCTTTGCCACCACTGCGGCATTAAGGGCCACATAAAGTCTGCCTGTCGGAAGAGAAGTCAACATCAACGAGTAAAGACGGTGACAAAGGTCAAATGGAATGCGGCCCGACCTTTGTGGAAGACCTGCTACTTGAACGATGTGTCAGTCGTTTTCGAGGTTGACACTGGTTCCAGGGACAGCATCATTTCGGAAAAGACCTGGAAGAAGTTTCGACGGCCTGTACTGTCACCACCTACGTGCAAATACCGTTGTGCTTCCAACGCAGATCCTCCAGTGATTGGCGTTGCCAGCCTGTCGACCTCAACATTTCCGGAACCCGAGGGCGTGATTAGACAAACATTTGTCGTGACAACTTTGGATCTGAATCTCATTGGACGTACACCGATTAAAGATCTTGGACTGTCGGTGGATGACCTCATTCATTCTAACGGCAGAGAGATCGTAAACACAGTAACGAGCGACAATAAACCTGATTGGTCACTTCAGTCGGCATTGAAACAGCTTTGCTCTGAGTTCCCAGACCTCTTCAAACAGGAGTTGGGAACCTTTAAAGACTTTGAACTGGAAGTGAAGTTCAAACCAGACGCTACTCCAGTTTTTCACCGTCCTCGGGCAGTACCCATTGCTATCCAGGAAGACTTGGACCAAGCGCTACAAGCTGGCATCTCGAAAGGCGTTTGGCAGTTGACCAAGTTCAACGATTTTGGTACTCCTGTCGTACCAATAAAGAAGAAGACTGCCCCTGGACAAAACAGACCTAGCATCAGGGTCTGTGGAGATTAATCCGTGACCGTGAATCCTCAGTTGGAACCGCATCGCCATCCCATGCATACACCTGATGATCTGATGAGAAAGCTTGGACGTGGCTATGGATTTACAAAAATCGACCTCGCAGATGCCTACAACCAGATCTGTCTTGGACCAGAGTCGCAGAAGAGACTTGCCCTCAGCACAAACAAAGGCGTTTTACTACATAAGCGTCTACCGTTTGGAATTAAGTCGGCTCCTGGTGACTTTCAAGAGATTGTTGACAGATTAATCCAAGATCTGCCGGGCGTTGCTGCTTACTTGGACGACATACTCGTCAGTGGAGACAACACTGAACAGCATCTACGTAACCTTAGAGGCCTATTTCAACATCTGCAAGACTCGGGCCTTCGATGCAAACTCGAGAAATGTGCCTTTGCCCAACCACGGGAGGAATACCTTGGACACTACTTGTCTAGAGATGGCGTCTCGAAAGGTCCAAAAGCTAATGCCATTCAAAACATGCCAGCTCCAAAGAATGTTTCCAACCTCAGATTTTTCCTTGGGCAAGTGCAATTTTACAGCAACTTGCCCAATATCTCTACAACACTGGAGCCGCTATATCGTCTGACGAAGAAAGACGTGAGATGGAAATGGGGACCGGAAGAACAGTCTGCCTTCCGGAAGATCAAGGAAATGCTTCAATCTGAGACCGTACTTGCACATTTCGACCCATCGTTGGAAGTTGGAATCTCGTGTGACGCATCAGAAGTTGGCATTGGAGCTGTCCTGTTTCACCGTTACTTCGATGGCAGTGAACGACCTATCGCTAACGCATCGAAGACGATGACCGCCTGTCAGCGGAAATACAGCCAAATACAGAGAGAAGCATTGGCCATCATCTTTGCCTTTGAGCAAATTTCACCAATTCTTATACGGCCGAAGATTCATTTTGGTGACAGACCACAAGCCGCTGATTTCTCTGTTTGGACCATCAAAGCCGATTCCAGCACTGGCAGCAAACAGACTGGCAAGATGGGCACTTACCTTGAGCCAGTACGATTACAAAATCGAGTACCGGAAGACGTCGGACCACGGAAATGCCGACGCCTTGAGTCGTTTGCCATCAGGACCTGACCAAATATTCGACAAAGCAGAGACCGGATATGATTCGTCAACAATCTGCGCCATTCAGATGGTATCTCCCTCTCACCCTGATGAGCTGACTAAAGAATCCCAGGACGATTCAGTGCTATCGGCTGTCTTCAAATACTTAGAAGAAGGATGGCCAAAGAAAATGACACCCAACAAACAAGAGTCCTGGTCAGTTGGGTCGTTCAACAAAATCAAAGACTTCCTAACTTCACCGAATGGTTGCTTGTTCTATGGTGATCGTGCGGTGGTTCCGAAGAAGCTTCAAGAACGCATTCTTCAAATACTACATCTGGGCCATTTTGGAATGCAACGAATGAAACAGCTAGCCAGAACAGCTGTATACTGGCCTGGAATCGACACAGCGATTGTCAACACCATCAGAGGATGCATGTCGTGTGCTGAGAACCAAAACATGCCTCCAAAACAGCCGGTACATCCATGGCACTGCGTGGAATCAGTGCTATTTCAGTTGGAACTCCCAAGGGACCAATAACCCTCCCTGCTCGCTACCTGCATGAGGTCATTGGAGTTCAACTGGTATCAGGCAGTGCCGTGTCCAATGGGGGCAATTATGGATATTTATGGTCTTATAATATGTCTGTATAGCGGGAAACAATAACAGACTCTTTCACTTTATTATTTTAATTTGAACAATCAGTTGTCTTTCTAAACATCAGTGAAGATTTGACATTCTTGTGGTTAATAGTTTTCTTTGAATATCACACATTGTTGATCTAATTTTAAGTGCTTGTAAATTATGGTGCACTTAAATAAAAAATTTGTTATTCAAAACTCAGCGGCAGTATCTCAAGAATTTTGATAAATATCAAAAGTACATATATGCATCTATGTTCCTGTGCAATATTATCATATTGGCAGTTGATTTTCTTGATTTATTCATGGTTTTGTAAGTTCTGTGTATTGTTTTTTACCAATTCCGTTCCTCTCAAACAGTTGTGTTGATCATAACAGTAAACTGATATGATTTGTCTTTATGTGGTAAAATAACTCATAAAGATAATATTTTATTGACCAGTAAAGACTAAAAACCAATATTGTGTATGATTTCAATATCTCAGTTTACTATCAATCTGCCTATAAAGTATGACTTCTTTACAAGAAAAAAAGCAATCACCCAATAAGGTTACTGGACATGCTACAAATATTGCAGTATCAATCATCAATTACAACTAACACTAAGCACTGGTACTGTTAAATTAAATGATTTGCTCAAACAGACGGACATAGTATGTGGACAAAAGAGGATTCAAAATTATGAGGGCATATAGTTTATTCCAAGTCGTAACCTTTTTCTCTTTATTGACCAACTACATTCAAAACGAACACACTGTCGATACAGGTTATATAGAATCATCTCCTTTCCTTCAAGAATACACATTTAGTCATTGTCTTATAAAGTCATCTGATATACCATTGAACTCCAGTTAGTCAAATTTAGAGATAAAACAATTGAATAACAACCAGAGTCAAATCAGTACAACGCCACAGGCATACCACAGCAAGATCATTTAATTTTTGGGAAA
>NC_088374.1:1099903-1112403 GCF_034508935.2 Berghia stephanieae | reverse complement strand
TCGCTCTATTCCTATATATATACTGGAAGATTTTTATCTTTTGGGACTTTGTAGATATTATATCTACACCATTAAGACGCCGGAGCTTTTAACTTTGATTGTATAATCTTCAAGGATCAAACCCAAGCCCGCTGTACTACACTATAACCTCTTTCCAATTGCCTAGAAGCGGAATTTTACGAGTCCAATCCTGTTATCAGAGGAATAAATCATCCAAGCCCATCAACTGCCTGGAAACGTAAACTTATGAACCTGACATATTATCATAAGTTACGTAAAATATTCATATCTCTATTTGTAACTGCCACGATCACTGTTTATCTCTTTTAATTAAATTTCATCATTATTTTTATTTCATTGTAAACAAATCGTTAATTGTTTTTCATTTATAGTAACTAGTAAATTCTGGGGCCTCATTCTACATAGATCTTTATGCATAGTCGAGTAGCTCTTTACTCACTTGAGACCATGACATTTTGGAGGGGACACATATAAAGAATTGAATTTATTTAGTTACATATATCTATTTCATCTAACTTTAAAGTTTAAATTGTAAAACTCTTAATTGCCCCACTTGATCATATTTTAATTGAACTCCCTATTTACAGGATTGATTTTTTTTTCCTTTTCATTTCTTCATTTAAATGGAATAGCAATTTATCCATTCATTCTTTCATTCAAATTGAATAGCATTTTATTGATTCATTCCGTCATTCATTTATTCATTTATAAATTATTCATTCATTCATTGTTCATTCATTTATTCATTCATTCATTCATTCATCCATTCATTCGTTTATTCACTCATTTATCCAATCATTCATACATTTATTCCTCCCTTCATTCTTTCATTCATACATTATCCATTCATTCATTCATCTATTCACTCAGTTTTTCATTCATTCATTCATTCCTTGTCCACTTTGTTATTATATCACTCATTTCATTTTGTTGTTTTCCTCATTCATGAATTGTTTTCAATATGTTTACATTCCATAACGATTCATTCACCTATCATCCAATCACTCAGTGTTGTGAACACATTTTGGAACTATTGTAAATCTTACGATATTTTATTGTTTTGTATTTCAGACATCACTGCTAAACACTCTTCAATGCCTACTTACAATTGTTGAACAACCATTGAACAAGAGAGAGGTCCCAGCCACGAACTGAGTTGGTAAATATATCCTTCATTATTCTCTTTTACATGAGTTGGGCATCACATAGTAACTATAGACATCGTGATTTGTTTTGCATAGTGATTTGTTTTAAATGCATTTTTGGCATATTACTGTTACCGAAAACCACTTATATATTATGTTCTGAAAAGTGAGTCTTTAAAAACTAAATAATAATAAAAGGAGTCTACTAGCCGTCGTGTTATATTTAGTGATAGATAACTTGGGATTATTTTGGCATCCTATTATTGTTATCACACTCTAGTATATTAGCGTCATTGCGAATAATTGTACACAAACTAACGACGAGTCACACACATTGGTGATACATTTTTCGTAGTAACATAGTTTAGAGTACACGCGATTGACACATTGTTATTGACACAAGTCATAATAACTCCGCATTGTATTGACACATTGCTTTATAAGATATAACGATAAAAGGCATCAAATTCAACATACATAATAAGTTGAAATAAGAGAGAGAGATTTCTAAAAATAGAACAGTTCATTCCAGTAAGTGTAAATAAATAAAACAGTCAGTAACAGTATCCTGTCAATATAATATATATAAAACATCGTAACTAATTTATTGCAACATGGAAGCATATAAAAGATACTTAAGTCTCGCAAAGGACTTAGAAATACCCCAGGAAAGAATATTTTCATGGTGCGAAGAGAAAGTAAAAGAAGAAAAAGAACATGAAGAAAGAATTCGTAGAGAAGAAAATGAAGAAAGAATTCGTAAAGAAGAAAAAGAACATGAAGAAAGAATTCGTAGAGAAGAAAATGAAGAAAGAATTCGTAAAGAAGAAAAATAACACGAAGAAAGAATTCGTAGAGAAGAAAATGAAGAAAGAATTCGTAGAGAAGAAAAAGAACACGAAGAAAGAATTCGTAGAGAAGAAAAAGAACACGAAGAAAGAATACGTAGAGAAGAACGAGAAGAAAGAGTCCAAGAAAGGGAACTAAAAAGACAAATAGCTTTAGCAGAAGAAGAAACCAAAAGGACCCAAATGATGCTGGAAATTGAAAAAACAAAAACCGGTCATGAAAGAAAACATAATAATAGTGATGAATTTTTCGTGAAACTTCCACGCATGCCAACATACGATGAACGCTCAGACTGTCTAGAATCCTTCTTACACCGATGCGAAGTTCAGGCTAAAGGTTATCGTTGGCCAGAAAGCAAATGGGCCACAGCCTTGATTAACTGCTTATCCGGAGAACCGCTAAAAGTTTTCTATACCTTAACAACTGAAGATGCAGATGACTATGGTAAAATTAAAGACGCTCTACTAAAAAGATTTAGATTAACGGAAGATGGTTACCAGGAAAGGTTTCACACTGCAAAACCGGAAAGTGGAGAAGACTTTAATACATTCGTGAACCGAATTACTCAATTTCTAAATCGGTGGCTTGAGTTGGCAAACGTAAAACAAGACGACTTTGCAGGCCTTTACTATCTCACGCTGAAGAATCGAATCTATAAAGCTTGCAACCCAGATTTAGTCGCATTCTTTAAAGAGAGAAAGCCAGAAAACTTGGACAAATTAAAAATCTACGCAGAAAACTTTAACAGCGCACATCCATTGACACCCCTTAGCAGAACATTGAAGGAACCATACTACGCTGCCGCTGCTCAGAGTCCAGGTACACCTAAAGTTCAGTACTCAAATAGAACGAGCCGATCAATCACTCGGAACACGCAAGTGAAACAAGATGATCATAGTAACAAACCATGGAACAAACAGTTCAATAGAGACCATAGCCGACCCTATCAAAACAAAACAAGAAATAGCACTGACAATAATACTGAGTATAAGAAAACCAACAAACCTATAATTAAATGTCAATATTGTGGAATGAAAGGCCACACAGCAGACAAATGTTACAAAATCGTGGGATATCCGAAAGAAACTGCAAATGCATCACTCCAAACCAGTGTAAATAATCAGACACGAATAATGTCAGGAGAAAATATAAATGTGTATTGCGTGAAAGGTATGTCACTTTTAACACAAACTCACAAATCAGGATCGCTATTTTTTTGTGAAGGCAAAGCTAATGGAACTGATTGCAAAATATTGAGAGACACAGGATGCAGTACAGTAGGAATAAAAGCATCTTTGATCAATGACGAAGACAAAACTGGAAAAACGGTACAATGCATCACATTCAGTGGCACAGTCGAAACCTTTGAAACAGCTAACGTGTACATAGAAACCCCATACTATACAGGAATAGTGGAATGCTGTATACTTCCCAACCCCGTCGCTGATGTTATTGTTGGCAATATAAAAGGTCTTAAAGACAACCCAACAGATGTAAAAGAATGGTCATTAACCCAAGAAACAGCTTGTCTAGCAGAAACAAGAAAGATGACTAAGACAACAGAGAAGCCAATGACTATTTCTCTAGAACCACAACAATTTGACAGGAACACGTTCATTGAAGAACAGAAAAAGGACCCGACTTTAACTTCATATTTCAATATCGCAAACAAAGGGACGAAATCAAAAGTTGAATACATCATTGAAAAAGATATTCTGTTCAGGTTACATAGGAAAAGAAACAAAATAGCTAAACAACTGGTCACGCCGAGTATTTACAGAAACAAAATCCTTGGAATAGCGCACGATTCAATAACTTCTGGACATCTTGGGAGCTCTTCCACATTGAAGAGAATATCCGAGAATTTCACATGGCCTGGAATTACTAAAGACGTCCGAGAATATGTGAAATCGTGTGACACATGCCAAAGAAGAGTCGCAAAAGGCAGAATACCGAGATTGCCATTAGAGACAACCCCAGTTATTGAAAAAGTTTTTCAAAAAGTTGCAATTGACATTATAGGCCCTTTAACAAAATCAGATAGAAACCATACACACATACTAACACTAGTCGATTACGCAACCAGGTGGCCAGAAGCGATAGCATTGAAATCAACTACATCGGATCACATAGCTGAAGCATTGATGACAATTTTTACCAGAATAGGCATACCAAATGAGATACTGTCGGACAATGGACCCCAATTTACATCACATATGATGCATGAAACCATGAAACTCATGGGAATCCAACACTCATTCACAACTCCCTACCACCCCAAGCAAATGGTCTTTGTGAAAGATTTAATGGCACTCTAAAGAATATGTTAAGAAAAGTGTCAGCAGAAAAACCAGATGATTTGGACAGATACTTACCAGCAATCCTATTTGCATATAGAGAAATACCCCAAGAATCTACAGGCTACTCCCCATTTGAGTTGATGTATGGACGATCACCTCGCGGCCCGATCAATATAGTAGCCGACATTTGTAAAGGGAATGAGGAGGACAATAACGAAATTATGTTTGCTTACGAATATGTAAGAAACCTAAAAGACAGAATAGAGGACACATGTAAGCTAGCACAGGAATCCGTCACTAAAAAAGCAGAGAAATACAAGGAATACTCCGATCGAAAAAGCAAGTCAAGAAAATTTGAGATTGGTGACAAAGTACTAATACTCTTACCCGATGACTCGAGTAAACTTTTAGCTACATGGAAAGGACCATTCAAAATAACAGCAGTAAAATCTAATGTTAATTACGAGATTAAAATTAACAACACAACAAAGACATTCCATGCAAATATGCTAAAAAAATATTTTGATAGAGACACAGTGTCGCAACCTATGTTTACTAATATCGAAGCTTCAAATGCAGGATTAATCATACCGTTGGTCATGGGACACAGACACCCGAGACAGAAAAACAAACAAAAATCGCACAATTGCAACCACCTAAGACAAAAAAAGAAGTACGCAAAGTACTTGGGCTCCTAAATTTTTACAGGAAATACATTTACAACTTCGCGCACATCGCGACACCGCTAACAAATCTGACAAAGAATGGGTCACCGAACAAAATTGTTTGGACAGAAGTGTGTCAGAATAGCTTTAACCAATTAAAGGCATTACTCTGTTCAGAACCAATTCTTAAATTACCCGACATATCAAAAGAATTTGTTGTAAGAACTGACGCGTCTGATAAGGGCATCGCAGGTGTACTATTACAGGAGCATGAGGGAACTCTAATGCCTTGCTTATATGCAAGCAGAAAATTATTGGACAGAGAATCACGATACTCTGTAATAGAGCGTGAAGGACTAGCCATCGTCTTTGCTTTAAAGACATTCAGCAGATATCTACTGCTAAAAGAGTTTGTGGTCGAAACGGACCATAAACCACTCACGTACATAAGAAATAACAAAATGAATAATAGTAGAGTACTAAGGTGGAGTCTATTTTTGCAAAATTACACTTTCAGTATCTCTCACATACCAGGCTGTGAAAATATTCACGCCGACCTACTTTCTCGATTAGTATAAACACGTGAGAAGGGTATAACTTAACCTCCCATGCATACTGTTAGTTACCTCGCAAACTTTGCCAAATCAGAACGCACAATTCGATAATTTTATTTGTAAACATGATGACCCAACTTAATGTAACATTGAGTATTGTTTGGATATATATACCATACCCATTCATGATTTGGGAAATCTTCTCTTTATCTATTATTGTTATGAATTTTCACTCATTTATGATTAATAATTGAAATGTCAATATTCCATTTACATTTTCATTCATTTCATTCAGAAAATTACCTTCATATCATCGACTTAAATCATGCTTCATTACCATCACTATTGTTTATCACAATGATTTGTAATCACATTGCCATCATGTCGTTCATCACAATGATTTGTAATCACAATCTTTCATTGTTATTGTCGCCCATTCATATACCTACGTTAATATAAACATTTCCATGTCTAGTTAATAAATAATTTAATTGTAGCACAAATCATAACAATGGAATAATGCTAGAGTATCATGATAGTAAATTTACTTCCGTTTGTAAAATCTATCTTTCCCATAATGGTTAAAGAGTATATTTTAAACGTGGGTGGGGGGTGTCATAGTAAAGATTGTTCACAATTATCTTATTAAATTTTATTTTATTAAGAACTGAATTCATCTCACTCCAGTTATATTTCGGTAGGCTTAGATAAACTTTACCTTCTAATATTAGATCGTCTTTCCTTTTATAGCCTTCCCTCGAATTAATTTCTAATTAGTGAATACTTTTCGTTCTACATTCTGTCACGTAGCCACTTATTATAAAAGCTGATAGGTCTAACACTCTACACTCACTTTCTCTCCACAATCTATGCCGGACGGCCAGTCGCTCTATTCCTATATATATACTGGAAGATTTTTATCTTTTGGGACTTTGTAGATATTATATCTACACCATTAAGACGCCGGAGCTTTTAACTTTGATTGTATAATCTTCAAGGATCAAACCCAAGCCCGCTGTACTACACTATAACCTCTTTCCAATTGCCTGGAAGCGGAATTTTACGAGTCCAATCCTGTTATCAGAGGAATAGATCATCCAAGCCCATCAACTGCCTGGAAACGTAAACTTATGAACCTGACATATTATCATAAGTTACGTAAAATATTCATATCTCTATTTGTAACTGCCACGATCACTGTTTATCTCTTTTAATTAAATTTCATCATTATTTTTATTTCATTGTAAACAAATCGTTAATTGTTTTTCATTTATAGTAACTAGTAAATTCTGGGGCCTCATTCTACATAGATCTTTATGCATAGTCGAGTAGCTCTTTACTCACTTGAGACCATGACACCATGTTTATGAGTAATTCTCACTACACTGTATTACCCATGTAACGACTCAGCATAGACTTCGTTAATTTAATGTATATATTATCAATCAAATGCTTCGTGCAGTCAACATTCACACTCAAATACAAAACATGCACAACACAAAATGATAATTCTATAAATGGCTCTAACATAAACAAACAGAGCCGAAAAACTACATTCATACAGATACCCAAACAACTCCAGAATATTACAATACATGTTACAAGCCAGACTATAAACGTTCAAGGTTAAAAACAGTTGTGTGTGTGTTGGTCCGTTATACTTCCGGATGGCAATGTGGTGAGCTTCTTAGTCAAGAGCATACTCTCTTTTGCTGGAACGAAGAAGACGTCAATCAGGTCTTTGTTATTATTTTAGTAATACTCACTAAACTGTATTATCCTGACTATAAAAGTTAATGATTACACATAGTTTTGTGTGTTGGTTCGTTATACATCCGGATGGCAATGCTGTGGGCTTTTTAGCCAAGCGCATATTATATATGCTATCCAGTTATCTAAAAGAAATAAGTACAACATCCGTCAGCCGGACACAACGAACCAACACGAAAAACTATGTGTATCCTGAAACGTTTGTAGTTTGGTTGAATTTAGTGAGTACTTATCATTACAAGGCTGTCTAAAAACAATGACAAAGAACTGAGTGACGTCATTTTCGCTCTTCGTATATCTGGTTTTGATTTCACATATTATTTAACCCGGTGTCTCCAATCAGTGATTACCGAGTTTGATTTTAATGTTAATTATTGACTATAAAGTCAGCAATTGATGCTATGCGTTTAGGAAAAATACAAAATGTGTCACTCAAAACTGTGTTACATAGAACTTTTATATAAACAACGAAATTGACGTCACTCGGCTCTTTGTTATTATTTTTAGCCAGCCATTTCCAAAACTAAATTGAAATAAATAGATGATAAACGTTTAAGGTTAAATAATATAGTGTTGTTTGTTGGAAAGTTATATCGGACTTTCGGAAGTTTTGAGTTTATTGACTAAACACATACTATATATCGTCTGATTGACATAATTTAGTGATAAGTAATCGTTTAAAATGCATGTCTAAATACACCAGCAAAGAGTTGCTTGTCGTCGCTTTATATTTAACTGTATTTAATCCAGAAGCATGACAAATGTACAATAATCCTTAGGAAATGGAGTGATCATGAATGTCAACTAATCTTGACAATATCTACTCATATTCATGATCACTTCCAATTCTTAAGGATGACTGTACATTTGTCATGCTTCGGGATTATTATGTTCACCCTATATTTGATTTATCACAGTCGATATATTTTACACCTATCTATTTATATTCATCCCACGATTTCCCTTTTTTTTGCGCACCTAATATTATGCATAGTTTAATTGCGCTCAATTAGGAACTCTTCAGGTTATATCGTACGCTCTTGTTCACTTCCAAAGATTTGTCTACAACAGAGATGATCTGCGAAATTTCTCTGTCGTCATTCTGGATTTTCTAATGTATTTATGACTTTATTGTTTTTGTTGTTGTTGGCTAAAGAAGGATGTTAAGCCCGAAACGTTAGGTGTTGTGTATTTGTTCTTTTTTGAAGCTGTTATATTCAATTTTGTTACTTAATTGTAAATCTAGAAATCTTTGACGGTTCCATTCTCTTCCTTTTTACTGGCACTGACATCACGTAAATGTGTCGCAGGCGCCATTAAACCCTTTACAACAAGCAATCAAATAATTTCATTTTTTTCTTCTTTTCATTTGAAAGCTGGTGGTTTTCGTTTACCTCTACATACTTGGACATGTGAACTCCTGCGAGAGAAGGAGAAGTCCTCCGAAATACGTTTGTTGGGGTCCATCTGTAAGTCATTGTTTCCTGCATTACAAACGTTAAAGAAAAATTACCTGGGCATTTATATAGAACAATATGTACTAGCTTTGTGCTCAAAGCGCTTTACGAGGAATCCCTAGCCAACAGCAACACTTAACATGTTGGACATGACGGCTTTTAGGCGACATTACAATTTTGTTGGGACAGATACATCGCTGTTAACGGCCAGGCATCATTTTACGGTGGGAATAAAGTGCCCTTTCCAAGGACTGAACTATGTGCTGCTCGGGACAGGAATCCAGGATTTTCCGATCCAAAGTCTAGTGTCACACACACACACACACACACACACACACACACACACACACACAGACACACACTATACCACATAGCCGAACAAAGAGACATTTGTAACCAACAGCCAAAAATCCATATTGTGATATCATCCTGTACCACAAATCACAAAGTGAACTTAAAAATTAAACTATAAAAATGTTAAACCGATTGTATTGGTCTAGTTAGTAATAAAATGGTCACGGAGGACAATTGTAGACTGCATTGTATTCGGTCGGGCTGAGAGGAAAGCTGTCTTAAGAGTTTAAAGTTGCACACATTGTGGTGTGCATATGATTGGTTCACAGAAATCGGAAGTATAGAAAGTGGACGCTCACAGTTAAGAGTTGATAATAATGATAATAATAATAATACTAATACTAATAATAATAGTAATAATAATAATAATAATAATAATAATAATAATAATAATAATAATAATAATAATAATAATAATAATAATACTAATAATAATAGTAATAATAATAATAGTAATAATAATAATAATAATAATAATAATAATAATAATAATACTAATAATAATAGTAATAAATAATAATAAAATAATAATAATAATAATAATAATAATAATAATAATAATAATAATAATAATAATAATATAATAATAATAATAATAATAATAATAATAATAATAATAATAATAATAATAATAATAAGAATAATAATAATAAATAAGAATAATAATAATAATAATAAAATAATAATAATATTAATAATAATAAGATGATGATGAATAAATGGAAAAGAATCCATGAAATAATTTGGTCAATAGACATAAATAAAGAAGATCATTGAATCATTATACACATATCCATCTAGACTTCTATATCTTTTCATACACTTAAAGTGTTGTTGTTGGGTAAGAACCGCTTATAAAACTCTTTGAGCACTTTTGGTCGGTTTACACTGTATAAAAGCTGAAGTTTAGTGTAAAACATTTTTAGAGCAGAAAATCTAATTCTTTGTGTCATTCTTAAATTTGAAAATCTAATATCAGAACAATCTCTGACTTATTACCATTTAAAGAAAATCACTCACAACTAAATCATCTCCAAAGGGCACGTACGAGATAAAACATACAAATATGATACTCAGCACAATAAAATATGATATTCATCTCCTAAATAAAACATACAAACATGGTATTCAGCACACTAAAATATGATATTCATCTCCTCAATTAAACATACAAACATGGTATTCAGTAAAGAAAATATGATATTCATCTCCTCAATAAAACATACAAACATGGTATTCAGTACACTAAATTATAATATTCATTCTCATCAATACAACATACAAACATGGTATTCAGCACAATAAAATATGATATACATTCTCCTCAATAAAACATACAAACATCGTATTCACCACACTAGGGGTTACATAATATCTCGGTATGTCATCTTAAAAATAATGTTTGTTTACAATTTCTTTTATTTTGTTTTTTCAAGGACTGCAATGAGTTTAGAAATGGAAGGTGTAGATCTATAAGAAAAGCAGACGGGACTTGGACAGTCGTGTGCGGTGAGTATTGCATATTCTATTATAAATTATGAAGAAAAAAAACCGTTACCCGCCCCCGCCCTGTCCTGGAAAGACACGTATTTTAAAATTTGGCCAGACAACTTGCCCTTCAAAAATCGATTGATTTAAAAGACGCTTTTCATTGCAAAAAACACACAACTGGGACAACGCGAGGTTTCTTAGGAATCTGTTCTGTGATTTTTTGGTTTGTTTTGTTTTGTTTTTATTTTCAAGCTAAAGATTAACTATATAGATCGTTATTTGAGAATATTTCTCTTCATATTTTTAAGTTCGTGTCTTTCGAGAGAGAGATGCTTGTTGATTTAGACATGAAAAGGGAAACTGGGTGCTTTCAGATGGGTATTCCATTTTCTTATAATATGGACGAAGAAAAGGAGAACGAGTGTTTTGTATAGTAAATAGTCCATGCTATTATAGACAGGAAACGGAAACTGCATGTTTTCTTAATTGAGTATTTCATGGTCTAAGAAACTAAGAATACGAATGGGTATATGAACGTTTTTTATAGTAAATATCCCATGTTATATTGGACAGGAAGTGGAAACTAGAATGTTTCTGAGACTGAGAAAGAGAGTAAGAATGTTTTATTTACAGTTAGTATTTCTTGTACAGAGGACAGAGAAGTATTTTTCCAGTGACTTTTTAAAAATCAGAAATGAAAGAAAAAGGTTTTCTACCCCGTGAGGGTTAAGTATTCTTTAAGATAGACATAGAATATAGAAAAAAAAAGATTTCAAAAAGGTTAACATTTGTAAAACGCTTCAAGCACGTTTTTTAAAATATTGCTTTAATATAAATTTCTCTATATAAAATATTCTACATTTGAATTAAATTTGATAAACAATATTAAAACAATGAGATTTTGATCGATTATTTCTCTGCCATAAAACTGATTACCTGTGCTTTTTCTTTTGCAGAGTATAAAGGATGAGAGATAATTGTGGACAAAGTTTACGGTATTGTATAGTAATTATATTCTTAACAAATCTTAAACCATAAGCTTATCTTGCATCATCCTGCTCCTCTTCCTCCTCCTCTGCTTCTTCTTCTTCTTCTTCTTCTTCTTCTTCTTCTTCTTCTTCTTCTTCTTCTTCTTCTTCTTCTTCTTCTTCTTCTTCTTCTTCTTCTTCCTCCTCTGCTTCTTATTCTTCTTCTTCTTCTTCTTTTTCTTCTTCTTCTTCTTCTTCTTCTTCTTCTTCTTCTTCTTCTTCTTCTTTTTCTTCTTCTTCTTCTTCTTCTTCTTCTTCTTCTTCTTCTTCTTCTTCTTCTTCTTCTTCTTCTTCTTCTTCTTCTTCTTCTTCTTCTTCTTCTTCTTCTTCTTCTTCTTCTTCTCTTCTTCTTCTTCTTCTTCTTCTTCTTCTTCTTCTTCTTCTTCTTCTTCTTCTTCTTCTTCTTCTTCTTCTTCTTCTTCTTCTTCTTCTTCTTCTTCTCTTCTTCTCTCTTCTCTTCATCAACTCCTTCTTCTTGTTCTTAGTTCTCACAGCCACGCCGTAATGCTGGCGACAAGAGTTGTGCCATGTTGTCTTCACTCAAAACACACCAAACATTGTTCATGATTTTATCATGTCACTATCCCCTCTGGAGAGATTGCTCCTCTGGTTGTAATTGTGCTTGGGTAGGTCAATTCGCTCTTAATCACAAATATCATCATCCGTCATTGCCGTACGTAAGGACAAGTAATTCATAATTTTGATAATATAAATGTTCTGTGAGTTCCAATCATTACCTGTTATTGATTTTAATATAGCTGCATTAAGTGAAATCATTTTGTGTTGTTTTTAAATTTACGAAAAGATAATACTTTATTATAAAGACAAATTGATTCAGAGGTCTAAACAATTTTTTGCAGCTGTGC
>NC_088374.1:1089903-1094903 GCF_034508935.2 Berghia stephanieae | reverse complement strand
CCATTGGCATCAATTCGTTGTCATGTGGAATAGTAGATAAAGAAAAGATTTATGGACCTAGAAACGCCATTCACTTTATAAATTAAAGCATTTATTATCTTAGATTGGGTAATTGTAGAAAATTCAGAGTCCCAAAAAACCAACGCCATCGTCGATTATCTCCCCTTTTCGGACCACTCCCCAATTTCTTTCAATCTTGACGTTTCAAAACCATGCCAAGAAACCACCACCACATCAACCAGAAACATTAAAGGCATTAATTTGGACAATTTCAGAGGCGATTTAGAAACAAAACTTACTAAAAATTCAATGATTTCTCCAGACCAGTGGAATAGTTGTCTCATCGAAACGCTTGACAAACATGCGCCATTCCAAACAAGGACCGTCACCAACCGCAAGTATGCTCTGTGGTATACGTCGGGCGTTAAAGAGGCTAAAACGAAGTGTCGGAGAGCAGAAAGACTGCTGAAAACATCAGGCCTTACGATTCATCGTGAATTATTCAAGAACACATTTCGTGCCTCGAAGACAACAGTAAATCGGCAAAGACCACGTAATTTCTTTCAAAATTCGAAATTTCTAAATCTTACTAACAATTATTTAACATCTGCAA
Source organism: Berghia stephanieae (assembly GCF_034508935.2). Taxonomy (NCBI): domain Eukaryota; kingdom Metazoa; phylum Mollusca; class Gastropoda; order Nudibranchia; family Aeolidiidae; genus Berghia; species Berghia stephanieae. The sequence continues at coordinate 1,094,290 of NC_088374.1, read as the reverse complement.
TGATCTACTTGGACGTGAAAGATGCACTTCATTACCATCTACAACCAATCAAAGAGACTTCCAAAACACATTTGTCAACTTTTTAAAAGACAAAATCCATATGATTCGTTCAGAACTAAATCGGTATGAACCATTTATAGATACAAATACATTCTGTGGTACCCCTTTAGACAAGTTCCAGCCAATTCACCTAGTTTCATAAACGAGTTGATTGTGGCGGGTTGTGTGTTATTTTGTGGGGTCGAGTCCAACCGATAGCTCACTGGTATGGATTCGAACTAGAATGCGCGCTATGGCTCTCGTTACCAGCCGCACCACTCAACCTATACCACAAACGGCTCAGGCTTAATCTAGTGGGTGATTAAGAATGGGGCTACCGAGACTGCAACGAGGCAGGAAGACAACTCCGCTCATGGATGGACTGTAATGATCTACACCTAGTGTACGATCCTACAGCCAAGGGTACCTTCCGGGGTACCCGCCATAAGAAGGAGTATACTCCAGACCTCACCCTCGTAACGAAAGACACGAACGGTGAACCGCTGCAGGTGAAGCGAACAGTCCTCTGGGACTTTCCGCATAGCCAGCACAGGCCGGTTCTTGTCACAGCAGGGGTGACAATACCGAGGGTGCAGTCTCTCCCACTTTGCAGATGAAACTTCAGGAAGGCTGATTGGGAGGAATTCAGTTCCTATATCGAGCAGGTCTGCCCTGCCCTTCCTCCCAAGTCCAAGAATATAACCAGATTCAACGCTCTATTCCACGGGGCAAACGGAAATTCTACACCCCTTGCTGGACAGCAGAGTCGGAAGAGCTGTACCGAGAGTACAAGCAGACCTGGTCCCAGGACGCAGCCGATAGACTACTTCAGTCTCTGGCAGAGGGAAGGAAGCAACGGTGGCAGGAGACCGTGAAAAGTCTCGACTTTACACACTCCAGCCGCCACGCTTGGCGTTTGATAAAGAAATTGGACCCAGATCGGAATTACGCAAAGGCTGCACCGGAATGCGAGGCAGACACAATTGCCAAGAACATTAAGAACCGTAGTAAGCGGGTCCCTAATCAGGCTTTTGAACGCGGTGTCCGCAAGGCGTACCGTACGATTTTGGACTCGCTACCTGCGGAGGAGTCGGACTGGACGGCCCCGTTCAATCCCCGAGAAGTGGATGCAGCCATTAGCGAAGTGAAGAACGGCAAAGCAGCAGGGATAGATGGTGTATATACCGATATGGTGACGCATCTGGGCCCCAGGGCACGGGCCTGGCTAGCAGAGGCAATGTCCGACGTCCTTGCAAAAGGAAAGCTTCCACAAGTGTGGAAACATGCGAAGATAGTTGCCATCCTGGAGCCAGGGAAACCGGCGAAGGAGGCAGACAGTTACAAACCCATATCGCTGCTGAGCTGTCTTTACAAATTGTTGGAGCGTGTTCTATTAAACCGATGGGGGCCGGTCCTAGAAGCTGCCCTGCCACCCGAGCAGGCAGGCTTCAGGGAAGGGAGGTGCACCACGGAGCAGGTCATTGCCCTTACAGAGCATATTGAGCACGGGTTCGAGAGAAAACAGCAAACAGGTGCTGTCTTTATAGACCTATCAGCGGCATACAATACGGTCTGGTGCGAAGGGTTGATGCTCAAACTTGCAAAAATCATAAGGTGCAAAAAGACCTTGAAGTTGTTCTCTTCGATCTTAGGGGAAAGGCAATTCCACGTCGAGCTGGGAGACGTCACGAGCAAAGTAAGGAAACTGAAGAATGGGGTCTCTCAGGGGTTGGTACTTGCGCCAATGTTGTTTAACATTTACATTAGCGTTATGCCGAACACTTCCTCCCTGAGGCTGGAATACGCAGACGACTGGGCACTCGTTACTCAGAGTAAAGTGTGGACCCGTCTCGAGAGCGTACTCAGCGAGGACGTCACCAGACTCAAATCCTACTTTTACAAGTGGTACCTGAAGATGAACACTTCAAAAACCGTGGTCACTGCAATTCACTTATGCAGTGGTTGGCACACCCGCAAACTGAATGTCCTAGTCGGGGACCAGCCACTCCCATATGAGCCGCATCCAAGATATTTAGGGGTGACGTTGGATCGTAGCCTTACCTATAGGGTGCATCTCGAAGGGGTTGCACGGAAGATAGAGCAGCGGAATAGTCTTCTGAGGAAGCTGGCGGGATCGACTTTGGGCGCTCGCCAAGCGCTCCTGGGAACGTCCGCCCAGGCACTATGCTATTCCACCTCGGAGTATTTCGCTCCAGTGTGGGGTAGAAGCAGAAACATTGAGAAGGTGGATGTAAAACTTCGCAAGTCGATGCACTTAGTGTCGGGAACGCTAGCAACAACCCCTAGAGAATGGGGCCCGATAATGGCAGCGATCCAGCCCCCCGACGTCCGGAGGGAAACGATTACGGGAAACTGGGTGAGTAAGATCAAAGAGAGAGGGAATGGGGATACCCCTCTCATGCGCATAATGGACGGTGCCCCCGTTTCGAGCCGAAATAAGTCCCGGCAACCCTTGTACGCATAATCCCTGACTACGGACAGAGCTGCACATACGAGATGGAAGTCGGTTTGGACGAATTCAATCCCTCGTGGGGGCGGGGACCTACACTCATCTAAGCTTGGTGAGAAGTTCCCAGGCTATGATACCAGTAAGAGGAGACACTGGGTAGCTGCGAATCGGCTTCGGTCGAGGAGCTGTCTAACGGCAAGTGCATTACATCGGTGGGGTCTAACTTCCTGTCCAATATGTCCACGCTGTGGGCAAGAACCCGAGACGGCAGAGCATCTAGTTGAAAGGTGTGTTGTGACGATGCTACCAGGCGGGTTTGCGACGGTGCACGAATGCGGACCGGACTTTGCTGATTGGGTCGATCGTCATAACATAATAGTGTGAACCATAAGAGGCTGCTACCCCTATTCACGGACTGGGATGCAGGGATTCGGCACGACTGGGTACTCCAAGGACACGGAAAAGGACCTTCAATTAAGAGTTAAAACAACAAGGTCTTAAAGCCAATCGAGTTTGTCTTTCGCCACCGAATCGCCCTTGAGCGACACATCATAATAGCTTTTATTTGCCGACAAAGGCAAGGAGAAGCAGTAACTCCATGATAATGGTAGTTAGTATATTTGCATCAAACATCAACTGACAGTCGAGCTATCTTACATGATGAGAATTTAACAGGGTTGTGTCCCTGGTATTTCTTTATTCATTTTTATTAATTATAATTGAGGTTATGATGTGTGGCCGGCGATTGGCGGTAGGGTACAGTCATTCAAGCAATATACATATTGAATATAAATGAAATAATAACATAGATCATAAACAACTGTTAACTATAGTATAAGATACATATAGATATAGTTTTGTACAGGCATTCCAACTTACGAACATCCATGGAATAGCACAATTAAAATATATACACAAACTATAATATGAATAATAGATTAAATTGAATTCACAGTAATATCTCGTTCCGCTTTGAATGTTAACCAATAATTCATTTTACCTCCAGCCGAGGAATGACAAACTTTTACAAGTTTGAAATTGGAGAGATAGTTCTTCTTTCTTGGGATTCTTAGTGTGTGTGTGATTAAATTCAGAGATGAATTTGATTTTGTGAAATGAAAGAGCACGTCTAAATTATGGGAATAGCCAATCAGAAGAATGTTCCTGTTTTAGATAGCCAATGATACCCAGATGCTTTGGTAAGAAAGAATGACGGAGAATTACCAGAGAGCTTAGGACAGTAATTACAATTTTAGCTACTCTTGAACGAGACCCGGACCTCAGGGCCTATGCACGTTGGAGTCTTGTTTGGAAAAGGTAATTAGCAGGAGGTATGGATACAATGGGCAGACAATTTGAACAGGTAAATAAGCCTTAAGCTGAAAGTGAGTGTTCCGTTATACAATGGAAAGGCTTCCCACCTATTGTCAATTTTTCCGTTTGCAAGATTTAGAGCTTTATTGGAGAAAGGCTGTCCATGTTCTGAGTATCCTAGCTGGAGGTGTTAATCAAATATATGTCTCTTCCACTAGGTTTGAAGTGGTTTTGAAACGATACGCTGACGAATGATAAAGAAGCACGCAGTGAAAGAAAATCGTTCGTCACATTGATAAAAAAGCCCCCCATTAAATCCTGCGACCTTGATCCCCTACCAGCACAGCTTTTGGCCAACTCCATCGATACATTATTACCATCCACTACATCAATCATAAATACATCCATACTGACTGGTGAAGTTCCATCGTGCTTTAAAAGTGCCCTCGTCAAACCACTTCTGAAGAAACCATCACTGGACCACAATATATTAAACAATTATCGTCCTGTATCAAATTTTCCTTTTTTGTCAAAACTTTTGGAGAAGGTAGTTTTTACACAATT
>NC_088374.1:1057403-1084903 GCF_034508935.2 Berghia stephanieae | reverse complement strand
AAGAAATCCCAGAAGAATTGACACAAAGTACGATCCCCAAATTAAAAAACGAGGAGAATGTGACAACTATGGGGGCATCAAGTTACTGAGCCACACAATGAAGATATTGTGGGAATGAGAAATCGATAATAAGAATAGAAAATATGTAGACATAAGTAAAAAACGGTTTGGATTTGTTGCTATTAAGTAAAAGTACATCGGATGCCAGATTTTGTCTCCTAATGGCCGTAGAGAAGTATAGAGAAAATCAAAGGGAATTAAATTGTGTGTTCATTGACCCAGATAAAGCATTTTTTCGGTTACCAAGAAAATAAATGTAGCACTGTATAAGAGTAAAATGGTAACAGAGAAATATTATATTCTTCTTCTTCTAGGTTCCATGCCTGGTCCAGGCTTCGGATACTGCATCAATTATCTCTCTCCATTCCTCCCTGTCTCTTGCTTTTTCAAACAGCTCTTGGATTGTTAGGTTGGTGAAGCCCTTCAGTTGGTCTTTTAGTGTTTTTCTTTGTCTCCCCCGGGCGCGTTTACCAGGTATTTTTCCACAACTTGCCAGGTATTCATTCTTATCTTTCCTTACTATGTGTCCGAAAAAGGATAGTTGTCGATCCGCTATTAAGGGCATTAGTTTCCTTTGTTGGTATGTTTGTTTTAGCACTTCTTCGTTCGTTTTGTGTGCAGTATACGATATTCTCTGCATCCTTCTCAAACACCACATTTCAAAAGCTTCAATGTTCTTTTGTGTTTCTGCATTTGTAGTCCAGCTTTCGCATCCGTATAAAAAGATTGGCCACACGTAGCACTTCAAGACTCGGAATCTAATCCCGAATGACATCTGTTTGTTTTTCAAAATGTTTCCGAGGTCCATGAAGGCCTGTTTGGCTTGAGTTAGTCTTGCTTGTATGTCTCGGTTACATCTTCCATCTGTTGTCACTATTGAACCTAGGTATTTAAAACTTTCTACGTTGGTAAGTTGCTCGCCGTGAATCGTTATATTGCAGGTGTTGTTGTTTTTGGGGTTTTTCTGTATTACCATGCATTCCATTTTGGTGATATTCACTTCCATTCCCTTGGCTTCACTATCTACTACCACTTTGTTAACAATCTTTTGGAGTTGGATTTCTGATGTTGCAATGAGTACCGTATCGTCTGCGTATCTTATATTATTTATGTTGTGACCTCCTACTTTTATTCCCTCCATAGTAGTTATGCCCCTCATGATTGTTTCTTGGTATAGATTAAACAGATCTGGTGAGGCAACACACCCTTGACGGAATCCTTTGTTAATAGGAATGGAATTTACTGTAGAGTTTCCGATTTTGATAGATGCCTGCTGGGTGTAGTATAATGTTTGCATGAGTCTGAGGTCTTTCTCATCAGTGCCAATGGAGTGCAGTTGTTTTAGTATATCTTCGTGGCGTACTCTATCAAAAGCTTTTTTGTAGTCGACAAAACAGAGGTATAGTGGGGTCTGAACCTGTATAGCTCTTTCACTTAAAACACGGAGGTGGTATATTGCGTTCCTTGTCCCTCTGTCAGGTTGGAATCCATATTGTTCTTCTGCGATTTCGGGGTTAATCTTATTCCTTAGCCTGTTGATAATTATACGCAACAGTATTTTTTTGATGTGGCTTATTAGATTTATAGTTCTAAAATTTTCGCATCTGACTGCACCTGCTCTCTTTGGTATTGCTATGAAAATAGAGTTACAGAGATCTTCTGCAATTTTCCCAGTGTTGTATATATTGTTGAATAATATGTGAAGTTCATCAATTGCTAGCTCTCCTCGGTTTTTTAATACCTCTACAGATATTTCATCAGGGCCTGTTGCTTTACCATCCCTCATTCGTTCCATGGCATGTCCAATTTCACTTTTGGTGATTTTTGGTCCGCTTTATGGTTCTTTGAATTTCAGTGGTGGTTCATTGCTATTAAAGTTCGCCTATGTATTCTACCCATCGGCTTACTATATGTTGTTCTTCAAAAAGCAGTTCCCCTTGTTTGTTCTGGATACAACTTCCTGCTGCTTTGTTTTTCCTTTTTCCTGATAGTTCTTTTATTCTTTGGTGAGCTTGTTGGGGGTTGGGTTTGTATTATCTTTCGATTTCGCAGCATTTCCAGTCTAGATAGTTATCGTGTGCGTCGATGCATTTGGATTTAACGTGGTTGTTTAATGTTTGGTATTCTGCAGACCCTCTGTTGCATTTTCGTCTTTCTTCAAATAGGTTTAGAATTTCATTTGTCATCCATTCCTTTTTCCTGTTTATTTGAGCTATTGGTAAATGCTTTTCTGCAGTTGCTATGACACACTTTTGGAATATATCAAATTGTTTTCCATATTTTTCGTTATCAGGTTCACTTTGGCTTTGTATCATGAGTGCACTTTCAAATTCTTCCCTCATTTTTGTTTGTATGCCATTGTCTTTGTATAACCTGTAATCCCTCTTTATTCTACCAGCTCTTCTCTGAATAGCTTTAAACTTTATCCTTACTGTATAAACAACTGGGACATGGTCACTGTCTCCATCGGCGCCTGGGTAGGTTTTGCAATTTAATATGTCATTTCTGAATCTCAATGATACTGCTATAAAGTATATCTGGATCCTTGCTCTGTCCCCTGGTGATTTCCATGTCCAGGTTCTTCTTGGGTTTTGTTGAAACCAGGTGATTGAAATCATTAATTTATTTGTTCTACACCATATGCACAGATGTTTCCTCGTTCATTTCTGTCTCCGAGTCAAAGTGGTCCGATTATGTCACCATCTCTGATTCTGCCAATCTTAGCATTTAGGTCCCCCATTACCATAAGGACTTCTTGTGATTTACACATTCGTTTTGCTTTGTCTTCTTCTTCTTCTTCCAGTGTCATCTCATGGGTTGAGGTCGACTTGAAATGACACGCCAATCTTCCCTGTTGACAGCTTGCTGACTGCATTCGGCTGCCGACAATCCTGTCCATGTCCTCACATCATCTATCCAAGTCCTTGCTGACCTGCCTCTTCCTCTTTTCCCCTCAACTCTACCCTCAAGAATGTCCTTGTTGACAGTTTGATGGCGTCTTAGGTGTCCAAAATACTTAAGTTTTCTTGTTTTTATTACTTTCATTAGGGTCGGTCTGATATCAAGGATGTCACAGATTTCTACTTGTTCAATGTTTTGATTATTGATTTGGACTTTTGCCCTTTTTTCAGGCTTCTTTGATATGACCATTACCTTTGTCTTTTGAACATTCATCTCTAGACCCTTTGCTGTACTGTTCAGGTTTACTTTATTTGCAAGGATCTGTAGATTTGTCTCGTTCGATGCCAACATCTGTATCATCTGCATATCTCAGATTATTTATCCTCCTACCTCCAATAACAATACCTTGAATGTGCTCGGTTTTACGGAAGATAAACTCTGTGTACAGGTTAAATAGATATGGAGAGAGGATACATCCTTGGCGAACTCCTCTTTTAATTGGCGTGACAGGTGACAGATCACCCTGAATCCTGGTGGCTGCTTTTTGATGCCAATATAGATTTGTGATTAGCCGTATATTTTTGCCATCAATGCCTGCCTTTTCCAGACATGTCATTAATTCTCCATGCGGTACCCTATCAAATGCTTTTGTGTAATCGATAAAGCATGCATATATTTCTTTTTGATGATCAAGGTATTTTTGTGTGATATTATTTAAACAGAAAATTGCTTCTCTTGTCCCATTATTTTTTCTAAAGCCAAACTGTACATCGCCAACTTCATTATCGATGGCAGACCTGATTCTTTCTAGGATGATCTTCAATAATAATTTAGTTACATGGGGCATCAGACTTATTGTGCGGAAATCACTGCAAGTTGTCGCCTTTGGTTTTTTCGGTAGGGTGATGTAAACCGATTTGGCAAGTTCGTCTGGAATATAGCCTGTATTGTAAATACTATTAAAGAGATCTGTTAGTTTCACAATTGAGAATTCTTTCAAAATTTTAGCATTTCTGTTACAATGCCATCTTCACCCTAAGCCTTGCCATCTTTCATATTTTTCAATGCATTTTCTATCTCACATGCAAGTATTGGAGGACCGTCAGTGTTGCTTGGCAAAGGTATTTGGGGCCTGTCATCATCAAATAACTCGCCAATGTATTGACACCATCTTTCCTTTATATCCTCTTTCTCAAATACTATTTTACCATTCTTGTCTTTAATACAGTTATTGTTGTTAGTGGTGCGTTTTTTGCCCGAAATTTGTCTTATTTCCTCGTGGGCTGCTTTTCCATCTAGGCCAAATATTTCGATCATCCTGAATTTGTGGTTAAGCCATTTTTTTTTTTTTTTGTTATGCGACATTTGTGTTGGATTTTCTTATTCAGCGCTTCATACTCTGGTTTGCTTTTGTCTAGTGAATGGTAAAACTCTGTCATATCTTCATCTGTCGCCTCTTCTGTTGGTGCATAAACTTGAATGATATTGGTGTCAACTACAGGTCCTCTTAGCTTAACCAGCAAAACTCTGTCTGAGATTGCTACGTGCCCTTTGTAATATTTGGTTGATTGTTGGTCTAAGATCATCCCTACTCCTTTTTGGAAAGAGGTTCCACAACTCCTAATGATCTTATATGTCGTGTTGTTATCTTGTTTCGACACGGTTCCCTGCTCTTTCCATCTCATCTCTGCCAGGCCAAGAATATTTATTTTGAGCCGTTTCATTTCTTTTAGAATGTTATTTAGTTTTCCTTTTTAGGCACAGGTCCTGACATTCCATGTCCCAATTTTGGTTTTGTCACATTTATTAAATTTATTTCGCCTAGTAACTGGCTGACGGTTCGGTGTGACCTGACGAACATCACGCTCCCAACCGAGCGAGGCAGCAGTCTTCCGTGAAAACGTGCTCCCCTTTACGCTATCACCGTTTAACTTTTTGGACTTATTCATGCAGTTAACTCGGCAAAATTGCAAGAATGGTTTGCCATTGCCTATTCTTGTCGCCCTCTGCAGTTAGCCAGCTTGACCTGTCACCGTTCGACACCACGAGGAGGTTGCAGTAGGGCTTGATGATGATCTATTTTGCAGACTTGGCATCATCCATTATATTAATGTTATAATAATAATAATAATAATAATAATAATAATAATAATAATAATAATAATAATAATAATAATAATAATAATAATAATAATAATAATAATAATAATAATAATAATGTTTTGGGTACGATTCTCGCTTGGCGCATAGTTGATGTAATGAACTGACAAACCGACCGGTAGCCATTGTGTGGTTCAAGGGATGCAACTCAAGAATATAACATAGGGTATACAAATACCAAGGATTAATTCCCTTTACATGTTTATATCAACACTTCGACTACTACAGTTGTGTCTTAGAAAAAAGGCTATGCACCTGTCTTTCTTACATTTTTCTGGTCTTTTTTCGGAAAAATAATGTCATGGTGTGAGCTTTGGGACGGTAAAGGAGTAAACATTTCTTTAAAAAAACTAATAATCACGCGGCTTTAAATTATTCAAATATATATGTTTATTCTTTTTAATTAAACAGATAAAAGTGTGCTATATTTCATAAAGATTTTGTCTGCAATTAACCCGGAGAAGTGCCCCAATAATTACATCAGAGAAGACAAGGTCTTAAAAGGCGTAAGTAATTTATGAGTTTGGTTTTGATTTCTTTGTCTACCTAATACAAAAATTACCGAGTAAAGGATCGGGTTCTACTGGGATATAATTTGGAAAGTTATTTTTTTTGGGGGGGGGGGTGTGGTTGTGGTTTGGGGGGGGGGGTCTCTATAAAGAAATGTAAAGAGATTTATCTAATTCTTAAGTTACATCAGAGTAACAAAATACCTCCCCTCCCACCCCCCACTCATGTAGATTAATTCTCGGCTAGTACAAATACATTTTCTTTTTCTTTTCTTTCTTATTTTCCCCCAGATATATGTGATGGCCAGGAATAAATTTATTTCGGACGAACTTCAGATGGCCTTCCATTATTTAGGAGCCTATAGAAGGAAGACGACGGTGGATCCATGTCTAATAAGATCACTCAGGACAGCCTTCCCAGAGTTTCACAGAACCTTTGCCAGGATTAAAGATAAAACTTTAACAGATAAAATGCGAGCATGGCCTGAGTACAAAGACCTTATTTTCTAAAAGCCTATACAGTCCATTCCTTTTCTTTTATTATAACAACAAACCAACGTTGAATTGCATCTCACTCCCTGGGAAAATATAGTCGGCCGTGGAAGAAAGTTTCATCAAACAGCTCATATATATTTATATATTGCTGGAAAATTTATATTGAAGTTAAGTTAATTTATTTTGCTGAAATTCCAATCAAATGGTATACTAATTGTAATTCTTTTAATAATAAACTTTGAATTTTATTGTAAATTATGTCTGGTTTTCACATTTCTTTTTAATTGAAAGAGAGTCAATGAAGCATGGGTTCCCGATAACTCAGTTGGTAGAGCACTGGCTTCACACACTAATGGATAGAGATTGAATCCTGGTGTCAACGAGATTTTATTTATGATACCCCTGGCACAAAGTAGTGATTGGGTAGCTGGGTTTGTTAGATTTAGCGAAAAGTACTTGCGATAGACTAGCGTCCAATTCAAAGGATAAAAAAAGGAAAAGAAGAAGATGAAGATAAAGATGCAGCAGCAGAAGAAGATGAAGATGTAGCAGAAGAAGAAGAAGAAGAAGAAGAAGAAGAAGAAGAAGAAGAAGAAGAAGAAGAAGAAGAAGAAGAAGAAGAAGAAGAAGAAGAACAAGAAGAAGAAGAAGAAGAGGAAGGCTATGTGGTCTAGTGGTATGACACTCGCTTTCCTGGGTTCGAGCCTCGCTCGGCGCATAATTGAATCCTTGGAAAAGACTCTTTACTCATATTATCTCAACGTACTTAGGTGTAAAATTGATACCTGACAGTTAACAGCGCTGTCCCTGTCCGAAAAATTTGTAATATCGCCCAACAGGCGTCATGTCTCGTCCTACGTGCTAAGTATTGTTGTTGGCAAGGGACCCATTGTAAAGCGTTTTGAGCACGTTTAGTGAATATTGCGCTGTATGAAAGCTCATTTTCTTTCTGATGGCAGTGTCGTAGGGGGCGCCATATAAGGAAAGGAGGTGGGGGGGGATGTCCACGTCTTTAAAGTCATTGGTCATGCGCATTTCCGCTACATAAAGAAGTAATTGTTTAAAAAAGCGACCACCCTCGGACAGGGCTTGGACACTTTAGTGCAAAACAGTATTTATCATCGTGGCATGGCGGATTTGATTTCCGGCAGTATAGTTCTGGAACGTGGTTTTGTCCGTTCCCATGGTGGCAGTATCGTAGAGGGATAGCGGTATCTATTTGTAGGACGCATTTCCGCTATGGAGAGTAATAAATTTAAAAATAAAGAGCTCGGACAAAGTCGCCAGAGCCGTTCCGTCGGTGCTCATTTATTTTGTTATATTTTTTAAAATAATAATAAGAAGAGGAATAGGAAGATGGTGTCCTTCTTTCTGGTGGCAGTGTCGTTGGGTGATATCGTTGACGGCGCCAATTAAAGGAAGGGGGGTGGAGGAGATGTCAACGGCTTTAACGTAATTGGTCGTGCGCCTTTCCACTACGTAAAGAAGGATGGCATGCCGGATTTGATTTCCGGCATTATAGTTCTGGAACGCAGTATTGTCCGTCCCAATGGTGGCAGTGTCGTAGAGGGATAGGGGTATCTATTTGTAGGACGCATTTCCGCTATGGAGAGTAATAATTTTTAAAATAAAGAGCTCGGACAATGTCGCCAGAGCCGTTCCGTCGGTGCTCATTTATTTTGTTATATTTATTAAAATAATAATAAGAAGAAGAAGAGTAATAAGAAGTTGGTGTCTTTCTTTCTGGTGGCAGTGTCGTAGGGGGCGCCATATAAAGGAAAGGAGGTGGGGGGGGGGATGTCCACGTCTTTAACGTCATTGGTCGTGCGCATTTCCGCTACGTAAAGAAGGAATTGTTTAAAAAAGCGACCACACTCGGAGAGGGCTCGGACACATTAGTGCAAAACCGTATTTATCCTCCTGGCATGACGGATTTGATTTCCGGCAGTATAGTTCTGGAACGCGGTTTTGTCCGTTCCAATGGTGGCAGTGTCGTAGGGTGATATCGTTGAGGGCGGAAAATAAAGGAACGGGGGGGGGGGATGTCAGAGTCTTTAACGTCATTGGTCGTGCGCATTTTCGCTACGTAAAGAAGGATGGCATGCCGGATTAGATTTCCGGCAGTATAGTTCTGGAACGCGGTTTTGTCCGTTCCAATGGTGGCTGTGTCGTAGAGGGATAGCGGTATCTATTTGTAGGACGAATTTCCGCTATGGAGAGTAATTATTTTAAATATAATGAGCTCGGACAAGAGTCGCCAGAGCCGTTCCGTCGGTGCTCATTCATTTTGTTATATTTATTATAATAATAAGAAGAAGAAGAATAGGAAGATGGTGTCTTTCTTTCTGGTTGCAGTGTAGTGGGTGATATCGTTGAGGTCACCAAATAAAGGAAGGAGGGGGGGGGGGAGATGTCAGCGGCTTTAACGTCATTGGTCGTGAGCATTTCCGCTACGTAAAGAAGGATGGCATGCCGGATTTGATTTCCGGCAGTATAGTTCTGGAACGCGGTTTTTGGTCGTTCCAATGGTGGCAGTGTCGTAGAGGGATAGGGGTATCTATTTGTAGGACGCATTTCCGCTATGGACAGTAATAATTTTAAATATAATGATCTCGGACAAATTCGCCAGAGCCGTTCCGTCGGTGCTCATTTATTTTGTTATATTTATTATTATAATAATAAGAAGAGGAATATGAAGATGGTGCCTTTCTTTCTGGTGGCAGTGTCGTAGGGTGATATCATTGAGGGCGCCAAATAAAGGGAGGGTGGATGTCAGCGTCCTTAACTTATTTGGTCGTGTGCATTTTCGCTACGTGAAGAAGGATGGCATGCCGGATTTATATAAGATAGCGAACGTAAACGACCGAAGAACTATTAAAATATTTAACTTGCAATAAATTTAGAGAAAAAAAGGTTATTATGTGGTTAAAGATTAGAAATCGAGTAAGGGTGAGGGCTATTATAGTCTACTTATATTTGAAGGAATAGATTTCAGGCCGTTAAAAAAAAAACAACAGTTTTGTGTATGTGTGTGTGTGTTTCTATGTGTGCGCGCGTGTGTTGTGTGCGTCTGTGTTTTTGTATAATAATAATAATAATAATAATAATAATAATAATAATAATAATAATAATAGTAATAATAATAATAATAATAATAATAATAATAATAATAATAATAATAATAATAATAATAATAATAATAATAATAATAATAATAATAATAATAATAATAATAATAATAATAATAATAATAATAATAATAATAATAATAATAGTAATAATTTAAACTCCCATTCTCGCATCTTTCAACCGATATAAATATAATGATATTAAAAAACGTGAGCAATAGTTGAAAGTTTGGGAAGAAACCTTAAGGAGTGGTCTCATTTTATTACAATATTTCACAAAATAATGAAAAACGATAAATAAACTCATATCACATATTCTCACAAACATCATATAGAGACATTTAACATAGTAATCATAGTCATATTAAAAAAACGAGGAGTTGATTATATAAACAACACATAATACTACTTGTATAAACAACATAACAATATACAATACGATCTCCATCACATGTACAACAATATCTCCTTATGGTATGAATACAATTAAAAGATATGAAGTGAATAGAAAAGTGCCAGAAGACAATAGAGAATAAAAAATTTTTCGCGGCGATGGTGGGGTTTGAACCTGCGACCTTACTGGTACGACAACTCCGCCTGGCAGGTGAGAGCGTGGCTCTACCGTGTGAGCTATCCACGAACACAAAAAATATTCGTTTCAAACTCAAAGTCATTACTAGATCCCTCTCTCACCCACTTCTTGAGACCGCCGATTCGTTCGTACACCACCATCGCGAATAATTTTGACCAGCAGTTAAGCTTAATAGCCAATATTCTCAACACAAACATATAACATAGAAACGATTGAGACATTGAGTATGCTCCGGTGTATGGGGTGAATTTTAATTCAGAAAAGTGAGTGGAGCAGGCACTTATGTTGGTAACAACAAGATATGAAGTGAATAAAAAAGTGCCAGAAGACAATAGAGAATAAAAAATTTTTCGCGGCGATGGTGGGGTTTGAACCTGCGACCTTACTGGTACGACAACTCCGCCTGGCAGGTGAGAGCGTGGCTCTACCGTGTGAGCTATCCACGAACACAAAAAATATTCGTTTCAAACTCAAAGTCATTACTAGATCCCTCTCTCACCCACTTCTTGAGACCGCCGATTCGTTCGTACACCACCATCGCGAATAATTTTGACCAGCAGTTAAGCTTAATAGCCAATATTCTCAACACAAACATATAACATAGAAACGATTGAGACATTGAGTATGCTCCGGTGTATGGGGTGAATTTTAATTCAGAAAAGTGAGTGGAGCAGGCACTTATGTTGGTAACAACAAGATATGAAGTGAATAGAAAAGTGCCAGAAGACAATAGAGAATAAAAAATTTTTCGCGGCGTGGTGGGTTTGAACCTGCGACCTATGGTACGACAACTCCGCCTGGCAGGTGAGAGCGTGGCTCTACCGTGTGACTATCCACGAACACAAAAATATTCGTTTCAACTCAAAGTCATTACTAGATCCCTCTCTCACCCACTTCTGAGACCGCCGATTCGTTCGTACACCACCATCGCGAATAATTTTGACCAGCAGTTAAGCTTAATAGCAATATTCTCACACAAACATATAACATAGAAACGATTGAGACATTGAGTATGCTCCGGTGTATGGGTGAATTTTAATTCAGAAAGTGAGTGAGCAGGCACTTATGTGTAACAACAGAATGAATGAATAGAAAAGCAGAAGACAATAGAGATAAAATTTTCGCGCGTGGTGGGTTTGAACTGCGACCTTATGTACGACAACCGCCTGGTGAGCGTGGCTCTACGTGAGCTATCACAACAAAAATACGTTCAAACTCAAGTCATTACTAGATCCCTCTCTCACCTTTTGACGCGATCGTTCTACACCACCATCGGAATAATTTGACCACAGTTAGCTTATAGCAATATCTCACACAACATAACATAAAACGATGAACATTGGTATGCCCGTTATGGGAATTTAATTCAGAAATGAGTGAGCGATAGTGTAACAAAGAATAGGATAAAGTGCAGAGCAAGGAATAAAATTTCGCGGTGGGTTGATGACTAGACAAATCGCTGGGGTGAGGGTTACGTGACTATCAACACAAAATACGTTCACTAAGTCTTACTCCCCTCACATCTTAGACGCCGTTCGTTCGTACACTCGCGATATTACGCAGTAGCTATGCAATCTCACACAACAAAATAGAACGATGGACTGATGCTCGGTTATGGTGATTATCGAAGTGAGTGAGCGCATTAGTGGTAACAAATAGAAGTGATAGAATGCAGACAATAGAGAAAAAATTTTCCGTGGGGTTACTGCGACCTATGACGACACTCCGCTGCAGGTGGCGTGCTCGTTGTATACGACACAAAAATTCGTTTCAACTCAAGCATCTCCCTTCTCACCACTTTTGAGACCGCCGATTCGTTCGTACACCCATGGAATAATTTTGCCGCAGTTAAGCTTAATAGCCATATTCTCAACAAACATATAACATAGAAACGTTGGACTTGAGTATCTCGGGTAGGGGTGAATTTTAATTCAAAAAGTGAGTGGAGCAGGCACTTATGTTGGTACAACAAAAGATGAAGTGAAGAAAAGTGCCAGAAGACAATAGAGAAAAAAAATTTTTCGCGGCGTGGTGGGGTTTGAACCTGCGACCTTATGGTACGACAACTCCGCCGGGAGAGGGAGCGTGCTCTACCGCAAATTCGTGAGCTATCACAACACAAAATTTCGTTTCAAACTCAAAGTCATTAGCCTACGACTCCTCCTCACCCAATATTTAGACCGCCGATTCGTTCGTTAACCACCATCCACACAAATACTAAAATTTTGACAGCAGTTAGCTTCAATGATGTATTCTCAACACAAAATATGACAGATAAGTATGTAGAATTGAGTAATAGCATCCGTGTATGGGATGAAATTTTATTCGAAAGGTGAGTGGTAGCAGGCACTTATTGGTAACAAAAGATTACCTGAGTGAGAAACAGTGGCCAGAAGACTATACAAGAAAAAAAATTTTCGTCGAATGGTGGGGTTTGAACTCGACTTACTGGTACACAACTCTGCCTGGCAGGTGATGCGTGGTCTACACTCGTGATTATTCCACGAACCTAAAAATATTCGTTTAAATCAAAGTCATTACTAATCAACCTTACGCCACTTTTGGACTCCGGTATGGTGATTTTAACAATCGCGATAATTTTGACAGCTTAAGTTAATAGCCAATATTTCACAAAACATGAAATAAAATATACGATTGGAGAACTTGAGTATGTCCGGTGTATGGGGTGAATTTTAATTCAGAAAGTGAGTGGAGCAGTGCACTTATGTTGGTAACAACAATATGAATCGAATAGAAAAGTGCCAGAAGCAAGACGAATAAAAATTTTCGGCGAGGTTGGGGTTTGAACCTGCGACCTTATGGTAACGACAACATCCGCATGGAAGTGAGATGCGTGGCTTACCGTGTGAGCTATCGAACACAAAAATATTCGTTTCAAATCAACAGTGATAACAAGATCCTCTTCACCATCTTGAGACCGCGATTCGTTGTACACCACCATCGCGATATTTTGACCAGCGTTAAGCTTAATAGCCAATATTCTCAACACAAACATATAACATAGAAACGATTGAGACATTGAGTATGCTCCGGTGTATGGGGTGAATTTTAATTCAGAAAAGTGAGTGGAGCAGGCACTTATGTTGGTAACAACAAGATATGAAGTGAATAGAAAAGTGCCAGAAGACAATAGAGAATAAAAAATTTTTCGCGGCGATGGTGGGGTTTGAACCTGCGACCTTACTGGTACGACAACTCCGCCTGGCAGGTGAGAGCGTGGCTCTACCGTGTGAGCTATCCACGAACACAAAAAATATTCGTTTCAAACTCAAAGTCATTACTAGATCCTCTCTCACCCACTTCTTGAGACCGCCGATTCGTTCGTACACCACCATCGCGAATAATTTTTTTTTTTTTTTTTTTTTTTTTTTTTTTTTTTTTTTTTTTTTTTTTTTTTTTTTTTTTTTTTTTTTTTTTTTTTTTTTTTTTTTTTTTTTTTTTTTTTTTTTTTTTTTTTTTTTTTTTTTTTTTTTTTTTTTTTTTTTTTTTTTTTTTTTTTTTTTTTTTTTTTTTTTTTTTTTTTTTTTTTTTTTTTTTTTTTTTTTTTTTTTTTTTTTTTTTTTTTTTTTTTTTTTTTTTTTTTTTTTTTTTTTTTTTTTTTTTTTTTTTTTTTTTTTTTTTTTTTTTTTTTTTTTTTTTTTTTTTTTTTTTTTTTTTTTTTTTTTTTTTTTTTTTTTTTTTTTTTTTTTTTTTTTTTTTTTTTTTTTTTTTTTTTTTTTTTTTTTTTTTTTTTTTTTTTTTTTTTTTTTTTTTTTTTTTTTTTTTTTTTTTTTTTTTTTTTTTTTTTTTTTTTTTTTTTTTTTTTTTTTTTTTTTTTTTTTTTTTTTTTTTTTTTTTTTTTTTTTTTTTTTTTTTTTTTTTTTTTTTTTTTTTTTTTTTTTTTTTTTTTTTTTTTTTTTTTTTTTTTTTTTTTTTTTTTTTTTTTTTTTTTTTTTTTTTTTTTTTTTTTTTTTTTTTTTTTTTTTTTTTTTTTTTTTTTTTTTTTTTTTTTTTTTTTTATTCTCATGTCTTCTGGCACTTCTATCACTTCATATCTGTTTAACATAAGTGCCTGCTCCACTCACTTTCTGAATTAAATTCACCCCATACACCGGAGCATACTCAATGCTCAGATTAGTTAGTTTCGTAAAATTGTATAAGCTTAACTGGGTCAAAATATTCGCTGGTGGTGTACAACGAATCGCCGTCAGAAGTGGTGAGAGAGGGTCTATAAGACTTTGATTTGAAACGAATTTTTTGTTTCGTGGATAGCACACGTAAGCCAGATTACTGCCAGGCG
The DNA here is from genome assembly GCF_034508935.2 of Berghia stephanieae. Classification (NCBI taxonomy): domain Eukaryota; kingdom Metazoa; phylum Mollusca; class Gastropoda; order Nudibranchia; family Aeolidiidae; genus Berghia; species Berghia stephanieae. The sequence continues at coordinate 1,070,758 of NC_088374.1, read as the reverse complement.
GATTGTGTACACAGTAAGGTGCAGTTCAAACCACAGCGGAAAAATTTTATTCATTGTTTCTGACTTTTATTACTATATCTTGTGTTACAACATAGTGCCTGTCACTCTTTTTAATAATCACCCCATACACCGGAGCATACTCAATGTCTCAATCGTTTCTATGTTATATGTTTGTGTTGAGAATATTGGCTATTAAGCTTAACTGCTGGTCAAAATTATTCGCGATGGTGGTGTACGAACGAATCGGCGGTCTCAAGAAGTGGGTGAGAGAGGGATCTAGTAATGACTTTGAGTTTGAAACGAATATTTTTTGTGTTCGTGGATAGCTCACACGGTAGAGCCACGCTCTCACCTGCCAGGCGGAGTTGTCGTACCAGTAAGGTCGCAGGTTCAAACCCCACCATCGCCGCGAAAAAAAAAAATTTTTATTCTCTATTGTCTTCTGGCACTTTTCTATTCACTTCATATCTTGTTGTTACCAACATAAGTGCCTGCTCCACTCACTTTTCTGAATACAATTAAAGCAATTACGTCAGGTGTAATATATGAACATTTAAATGTACTCAAAATAACGGAGAATTATTATAAATATCAATATATTTTTTTGCGCATCAGACAATATAGGTCGGAGACAGGGGTTGGCGGTGGGGCAATTATAAAAGTAATAAAGATTGAAGAAGAAATTAAACAATGTATAGAAAAGGTTGATGCTGCTGCTGCTGCTTAAATGATACCTAATGCAATTCTCACCTACTATCTAACACCCTTCCTTTACCCCATCCCGTCCCATCCCTCCAATTCAACCCTGTACTCATTGTCCTCACTTTCAACCCCCATCCTTCACACATACCGACACACACATACGCACAAACACAAACACATTCACACACACACACACACACACACACACACATATTTGCCCACCTACCCACCCTGTACCCATCCAAGATGAATGACAGTATTATTATCATAGTATGTATCAAGTATCTCATTCATACCCCCTAATCCTCGCCAACCCACCCACCTACACCAGCTTACATTGCCGTTTAAATTAACCTTATCCTCATTCTATCGTCTAAGCCACACAAATATATAATAAATAATAATAATAATAATAATAATAATAATATAATAATAAACAATAATAATAATATAATAATAATAATAATAATAATAATAATAATAAATAATAATAATAATAATAATAATAATATAATAATAATAATAATAATAATAATTAATAATAATAATAATAAATAATAATAATAATAATAATAATAATAATAATAATAATATAATAATAATAATAATAATAATAATAATAATAATAATAATAATAATAATAATAATAATAATAATAATAATAATAATAATAATAATAAAATATATAATAATAATAATAATAATAATAATAATAATAATAATAATAATAATAATAAAATAATAATAATAATAATATATAATAATTATAAGTCCTTTACTACATTTCTCACCGTACTCAGGTGTATAAACGGTATCTGGCCGTTAATAGTTTTCTCCGTCATGTCATGTCTCGCTCTGCATGTTAAGTGTTGCTGTTGGCTGGGGACTTGTTGTAAAGCGCTTTGAGCAGGTTTACTGAATATTGCGCTGTAATAATAATAATAATAATAATAATAATAATAATAATAATAATAATAATAATAATAATAATAATAATAATAATAATAATAATAATAATAATAAGGTCATGGGTTCGAGCCTCGCTCGGTGAATAGTTGAGTCTTTGAAAAATAGCTCTTTATTCACATTCTCTCAACGTACTCAGGTGTAAAACGAGTATCTGGCCGTTTACAGTGTTTTCTCCGTCCTGTCATGTCTCGCTCTACATATTAAGTGTAACTGTTGGCTGCGGACACGCTGTAAAGCGCTTTGAGCAGGTTTAATGGATTTTGCGCTATAATAATAACAGATTGTTTGGATAAAATTATTAACATAACGTGAAACTTACGTGTGCAATCAAAACGCCATTCAAACGTGGAGATTTAGCGCGATGAGCAGAGAAATTGTAAATATCGATGGGCCTTTCTAAAGTTGCAATTTTAATATTTCATCATCATCAATGTTGGTAAATATCATAAGTTCTGTGACTTGGCAAAACATTTTATTTTTATTTTGACCAGACCTTTTAAAAAAGACAACTTTGGACTAAATGATATATTGGAATCCGCACATAGTGAACACTCTAAATGACAACTCCAATATCCGGATTCCACTATGTTGATAAACTAAGATTACCTCCAATACCGTCCAAACATCTCTTAAGAAAGATTAAGGATTAAAATGTTTGGGCGTTGGTTGATTTGATTTGTTTGAATTTGAACTGGGAAAATAAAAGAAAACACACACACACACACACACACACACACAATAAAAACAACTTGTTTTTCCTCAGTGTATCACATGAACGCCCTAGTGTCAATATATTATGTAAATATATTTTATCGGCCCATCCCACTGTTTCAATAATATGTCACAAAATCTCACAATAACATGTAAAAGAAAAAAAGAAAAAAATATGTGTGTATTTTTATATGTGTGTGTGAATGTGTATGTATATGTGTGGATATGTATATGTGTGATTGTGTGTATGTGTATGATTGTGTGATTGTGTGTGTGCGTGTGTGTGTGTGTGTGTGATTGTGTGTGTGCGTGTGTGTGTGTCTATGGGTGTTAATGATTATGTGGAGTCCCGGATCCATTCTAAGTTCCAACGAGCATTTCATCAATTTGGAATTTGGCGCTATTTAAATGATTATCGTCATGTTATGTTATGTTATATTATGTTATGTTATGTTATATTATGTTATATTATGTAAAGTTATGTCATTTTATGCTATATTTGCAATGCAGTCACCCCACCTCCTGTCATATTTTAAATCGGGCTCTTTTCGTTGTGTTTTTGAGTAGGATATGATTACTCTATTCAAACGACGACTCCAGTACCTACTACTACTGCTACTGCTACTACAACAACAACTACTACTACTACTACTACTACTACTACTACTACTACTACTACTACTACTACTACTACTACTACTACTACTACTACTACTACTACTACTACTACTACTACTACTACTACTACACTACTACTACTCTGCTGCTGCTACTACTACTACTACTACTACTACTACTACTACTACTACTACTACTACTACTACTACTACTACTACTACTACTACTACTACTACTACTACTACTACTACTACTACTACTACTACTACTACTACTACTACTACTACTACTACTACTACTACTACTACTACTACTATACTACTACTACTATTACTACTACTACTACTACTACTACTACTACTACTACTACTACTACTACTACTAACTACTACAACTACTACTACTACTACTACTACTACTACTACTACTACTACTACTACTACTACTACTACTACTACTACCTACTACTAGATATGGACACTAGTGGGGAATGAGACAAAGGCAATATGAGATGAACACCAGTGGGGATGGAACTTGGAATCATGAGAGGTAGACACCAGTGGAGAGTGAACCTAGGGTTGCGTGATATTGATACGAGTAGGGAATGAACCTAGGGCCATGGGAGGTCGACAACACCAATGAGTGACTGTGAGAGATGGACACCAGTAGGGAGTAAACCGGGGGTTATGGGATATTGAAACCAGCGGGAATTGAACTCTTGAACACCATTGGGGAGTGAGCTCCAGGTAATGAGAGGTGGACACCACTGGGGAGTTAACACGAGGTCATCTTCTATGGACGCCAATGGGGAGTTGACATGGAACTATTGGAGATGGGAACAAAGGGGGAGTGAACCAAGTGAACACTACTGGGGACTGATCTTGGGACCACGGGAGGTGGACACCAATGGGGAGTAAACACTGTACCACCGGATATGGACACCAGTGGAGAATGAAACCAGGACTTTGGGAGGTGAACACCATTTGGGAGTGAGACCAAGACATTGAGAGGTGGACACCAGTGGGGAGTGAACATGGGACCACCGGATATAGACACCAGTGGGGAGTGAACCCAGGACTTTGGGAGTGGACACCATTGGGGAGTGAACATGGGACCACCGGATATGGACTCGAATGGTAGTTAACCTGGACTATTGGGGATGGATACCAATGGGGAGTGAACCCGAGGGTATGAGTGGTGGTGAATTGCCGACAAGATGTGACTTTATGTGCTCCTCAATAATTAAGATGATTCTACATAAAATATCTTTATTAAACGAAACATTCCTCAAGTTTCACCGACATCAATAAATGATGCTGAAACATTTAACCTCAGTTCGAAACAAACCACAGAACTATCCCTTAACTTATATAGTAGAACTCTGATCAGTTATGTAGTCGGAAGAGGTGGCAGAATGTACGTTGATCTTTAACATTATAGTTACGAAAAACACCATTTTTGTTCTGCTCTTTTTGATGAAAAACATTACTGTGAAAAAAATTGCTTAATTGTTTGACTTGTTACAGTGAAAGAGTTGCCTTCCATTTTATTCCAAATTAAGCAAATGACCCATGTACCCAGGACTGCCCTAACCAACAAAAGGACACTATCTCTCAAAAAGTCATTAAATCACTTTATTCACTTAATCGACACTCCAGGACATAGAAAATCTTACAAGCTGGTCAGAATGACCATATCTCAAGTATTTTTGAAATTAGAGGCAATTAAAAATGTTGCTTGAAACAGTATCCTATTTAAGCACCATCTTTAACCAACAAAAGGACAGTATCTCAGACGGTCATGCCCGCCCTGTGAAGTAGACGGAGTCCCTAGTGAGCTGACGGTGGCGACAACGAATATGGCATGGATTGACCCACAGACCCTCTAATTATTCTGTGGCTTGACCATTCGAAACGGCTCGGAAAGTTGACATCGCTACTTGAAGGGCTGCCAGATGGTCATAGTCATGGCCAATTTGGCTGATATTGGCCACCATCAGAATAGGGCTTTTTAACAAAATATATATTTTATTTACTTTTTCACAAGCTACTTTTTTCTAATATAGGCGATCTTTTTTTAATGAAAAAAATGAGTTTACAAGGCAGCCAGAGTGCCGTTTCACATAAGGGTGTAACTGGATGCCTTTGATTTTGAAATTGGCCACGATGAACTCTGATGATCTGACATTTAGTGTGTGGGGGGAATTTGTGTGTGTAAAAATAAAGAAGAGAGAGAGAGAGAGAGAGAGAGAGAGAGAGAGAGAGAGAGAGAGAGAGAGAGAGAGAGAAAATGTTGATAATGTATAAATAAAAATCACCTGTATCCTGGTTTGGACTTGCATGTGACGGGGGAGGGGGGGGATGGGAGGGGGAAGGGTTGCGTGTGCGTGGGTAATACGTATTGAATACATAATGTGAGCAGTGCAATGTGGAGGGGGAAGGGTTGTGTGTGCGTGGGTAATACGTATTGAATACATAATGTGAGCAGTGCAATGTGGAGGGGGAAGGGTTGCGTGTGCCTGGGTAATACGTATTGAATACATAATGTGAGCAGTGCAATGTGGAGGGGGAAGGGTTGCGTGTGCGTGGGTAATACGTATTGAATACATAATGTGAGCAGTGCAATGTGGAGGGGGAAGGGTTGCGTGTGCGTGGGTAACACGTATTGAATACATAATGTGAGCAGTGCAATGTGGAGGGGGAAGGGTTGCGTGTGCGTGGGTAATACGTATTGAATACATAATGTGAGCAGTGCAATGTGGGAAGATAGACCATTTTCTAACTTGATGAATTATTTTCAAGACATCGAAAACAAAGCAAAAATAGTTTGTTTTGTTTTTGTTTTTTTTGGTTTTGTTTTTGTTTTTGTTTTTCTTTGGGGGGAGGGGATTTTAACTCGTATTATTTGACTTATTAAGTCACACAGTAAATTCTAATTTTTTTTGTGTTGAAACAGTTTGAGTTGGCAAGTTTGGAACAACAGTAACAAGAAATTTTGCAAAATGTTTCCCTTACGTCAGATGTGTCGTTCTGCATTTAAATTGTTATTTTATTCTAGCGAAATGCTATGAGCAGAATTATTTCGAAATGAAATTTTGCCATTATCCCTGAGGCTGGGATACGCGGACGACTGGGAACTCGTTACTAAGAGTGAAGTGTTGACCCGTCTCGAGAGCGTACTCAGCGAGGACGTCACCAGACTCAAATCCTACTTCGACAAGTGGTACCTGTAGATGAACACTTAAATAACCGTGACCACTGCATTTCACCTATGCAGTGCTTGGAACACCCGCAAATTGAATGTCCTAGCCGGGGACCAGTCACTCCCACATGAGCCGCATCCAAAATATTTAGGGGTACGCTGGATCGCAACCATACCTATCGGGTGCATCTGGAAGGAGTTGCCCGGAATATAGAGGAAGCTGACGGGATCAACTTGTGGCGCTCAACAAGCGCTCCTGAGAATGTTCGCCCTGCACTATGCTATCCCACCGCGGAGTATTGCGCTCCAGTGTGGCGTAGAAGCAGAAACGTTGAGAAGCTAGATATGTTAAACTTCGCAAGTCAATGCACAGAGTGTCAGGAACGCTAGCAAAAACTCCTAGAGGATGGGACCCGATAACGGCACTAAGCCAGCACTCCGATGTCCGAAGGGAAACGATTATGGTCAACTGCCTCAAAAAGGTCAAAGAAAGAGAGAATGAGGATACCCCTCTGAATGGCGTTATTGACGGTGCCCCCGAAATATGTCCCGGCAACCCTCGTACGCATCTTCCCTGACTACGATCAGAGATGCATTTACGAGAAGGAAATCGGTGTGGACGAATTCAATCCCTCGAGGGGACATACACTCCTTTAAACTTGGTGAAAAGTTGCCTGAGACATTAAAGAGTGCACGATGGACACGCTACGTACATCACCACCATATTTATTAACGATTGTCTTATGACACAGCAGAGCATAATCGAGTCCGTGAAAAAGTCCATTACTTACATTCTCCCACCATAAACAGGTATCAAATGAGTACCTGGCCGTTACCAGCGTTGTCTCTGACGAGGAAAAATGTAAAATCGCCTAACAGAAGTCTTGTCTTGTGCTACATTTTAAGTGTTGCTATTGTCTTGGGACCTTTTTATAGTTCCTTTAGCGCGTTAAGTAAATATGTCTTTATAAAAACGCATAAATTATTTTTTTTTCTTTTCGATTCCTGTTTACATTTTTTTCTGTGAATAGCAAAAAATTGAATACTTGGATAGCTTTTCCCTCACCTCATTCAGGCGTAAGATCTGGCCTGTTACAGCATTGTAGCATTGTGAAAAAATAATTGATCGCGCCTGACAGATCTTGTTCTTCATGTTAAACGTTGTCGTTGGCTTGGGACCAACATAAAAATCTTTAAGCACATTTAGTGGGCATTGCGCTAACAAAAACGATCCCGTACAAGCTCATTTAGTTTATTTGAATCAAGCTAAAAATTTAATTTGTCACGAGATTTGAATGTAAATCGGAATATTCTCGTTTCAGGCCCCATCTGCCCGACACTGACAAAAGATGTTCATTTAATTTTTGCCCGATTTTTTTAAAACCTCAAATACACATGACTTTAGATGAGTCCTCAATTGCCAATTGTGATTAAGCGACAGATTTGTGAAAAATCTCGTATTTGATGATTTGGACAATTTTAATTATTCCAATGTAGAAGTTTTTAAAAACTCTGGGAAAGAATAGTTGTTGAAAGAAATACGATACACCGATGTAAGCTGTATAGCGTTTATAGATTGCGCAAATTTATGTTGGTGAAGAGTGAAATAACTATTGTGACCACTATCCATTTTTAGAGACAAACATTGTTATCTTTTTTGTGATTTCCTGTGCGTCATGGACATCTGTTACCCACCACCACCAGCAAGTGATATAGAAATTATCTAAGGACAATATACTTGATGATGTTTGAATAATATGTTGATGCTGTGCGTTTATCCAAACAAAAAACTCAAACATGTAGACAGCCGGATATAACGTAACACCACACAGAACTGTGTGTAACCTTAAACGCATATGATATTCTCATGAAAACAATTTAGTCAGGACTACTCATGAAATGGGTTAATTGAAAACAATAACGAGAGCTGTATGACGTCAAAAGTTTTAAATTGTGACAATGTCCCTGTATGTGTTAGTCTATGTATGATGAGCCCTTGTTTTTTTGTAACGCCCTTTTTAGTCATTATGAAGGGAGAGAAAGAGATGAACAACAATTGGTTCATGGCTTACAGTGAAAATAAAAAGAAAACCCAAGAAAAACATTCCTTGTTTGAATAAAGTCTTTCTTCATTACGTTTTTCACCGTTTTGTCTACTCTGACGATTTACCCAAAATAGCTACAGTTCTATTGTCAATTTAGATTTTTTACAAATGGTCTAGAGAGAGAGAGAGAGAGAGAAAGAAAGAGAGAAAGAAAGAAAGAAAGAGAGAGAGAGAGAGAGAGAGAGAGAGAGAAAGAGAGAGGGAGAGAGGGGGAAGAGGAGAGAGGAAGAGAGGGAAAAGAGAGAGAATAGAGATGGAAAGAAGAGAGAGGGAAGAAGGGGAAAAGAGTAAAGAGAGGAAAGAGAGAAAAGAGAGGGAAAGAGAGGAGATAGAGAGGAAAAGAGAGGAGAAAGAGGGAAGAGAGGATAAGAGAGGAAAGAGGGGAGTGATAGAGAGGAAAGAGAGAAAGGAGGAGAGAGGGGAAAGAAGAGGAGTGAGAGAGAGAGAAAGAGAAGAGAGAGAGAGAGGGAAAGGAGAAAGGGAAAGAGAGAGGGAAAGAGAGGAGAGAGAGAGAGAGAGAGAGAGAGATGAGAAGAGAGAGGAGAAAGAGAGAGAGGAAGAGAGAGAGGAAGGAGGGAAGATAGAGAGGGAAGAGAGAGATAGAGAGAAGAGAGAGAGAGAAAGAGAGAGAGATAGAGAAGAGAGGAAGAGAGGGGAAGAGAGAGAGAGAGAGAGAGAGAGAGAGAGAGAGGAGAAAGAGAGAGAGATAGAGAAGAGAGGAGAGAAGAGAGAGGAAAAGAGAGGAAAAAGGAGATGAGAGAGAGAGGGGAGAGAGAGGAGAGAGAGATGAGAGAGAGAAGAGAGAGAGAGAGAAATAATAAGGGGAGTTTGGTTTGAAAGGTAAAACACATGTGACTAGTTGATTGTTATACCACTATTTTCCTGGTAAATATTCACAAAACGGATAATCATCATCATCACCATCTTCATCCTCATCAACAACATCATCATCATCATTATCAACACCATCATCAACATCATCATCATCATCATCATCATCATCATCATCATCATCATCATCAACAACAAAATCATGGTAATATGATTTGATTGATTTTTCCAATGGTTTTACTGAATTCATTTGCATCCTGAATTGGCAAACTGCCTATAATAAATGTTGAATTGAATTGAATCGAATGACACATCTGTCGCTCCTTGTTTTGTTTTTTTTTCAAACTGTTTACCAATTAAATAAAACGACTCGCATATCTAAACAATTGTAAACTCCAAAAAGAGTTTCGTAAAAAATATTGAGTTGTCTTTGAATTTATAGTTTAAAGATTTAAATAGAAAAGTGAAAGTTTGTTTGGGATAATAATTAGTTTGCCCATGTTGTCTTCCACCTTTGATGAAATCGTAGATTTTCATTCTGCACAGATAAATAACAATGAGGCGAGATACTTCAGATTGTCCAGCCATCAACCATTTCACCTACACATCGATCTTCCAACTCACTCTCTCTTTGCGACCCATCAATCAATCGCTATATATATATATATATATATATATATATATATATATATATATATATATATATATATATATATATATATATATATATATATATATATATATATTTTTATAAAATAATAATTCTCTCCATTACTACATTTCGAGCACTTTTCGTACCATATTTGTATCAAACACGATTCAATATATATATATATATATATATATATATATATATATCCGTCCATCTATTTATCTATCTACTTATATGTCTATCCATCCAACCATCTATCCACCTATCCATCCATCCATCCACACATTCATCCCATTCATCCACCCATCCATCTATTTATCGTATTCATCCTTCTATTCATCCATTCATCTATCCATATTATTTATCCAATCCATCCATATATTCATCACATCCACTCATCCATTGATCCATCCATCTATTTATCACATCCATCCATCCATTGATCCATCCATCTATTTATCATATTCATCCTTCTATTCATCCATTCATCCATCCATATATTTATCCTATCCATCCATCCATTGATCCCTCCATCTATTTGTCCCATCTATCTATTCACCAATCCATCCCATTTATTTAGCCCATCCATCCACAAATTCATCCATCCATCTATCTATCCCATCCATTCATCCATCCATCCATCTATTTATTTCATCCACTCAACCATTCATCCATCCATCCATCCATATATCTGTCCCATCCATCCATCCATCTATGTATTCCACCCATCCTTCCATACATTAATCCATCCATCCATCCATCCATTCATCCATCCATCTATCTGTCACATCAATACATCCATCTATTTATTCCACCCATCCTTCTATCCATTAATCCATCCATCTATTTATCCCATACATCCATTCATCTATTCATTCTATCCATCCATCCATCCATTCATCCATCCATCTATTTATCCGAATCCATCAATCACTCATCCGTCCATTCATTCATCCATCCATCTATTTATCCAATCCATCCATCCATCCATCATTCATCCATCCATCTATTCATCCATCTATTTATTTATCCCACCCATCCATTTATCTATTCCATCCATCCATCCATCCATCCATTTATCCCATCCATCCATCTATTTATTCAATCCATCCATTCATCCATCCATCAATCCATCCATCCATCTATTTATCCCGTCCATCCATTCATGCATCCATCCATCCATCCATTCATCCATCCATTTATCAAATCCATTCATCCATCCATACATACATCTATCTATTTATCCCATCCATCAATCCATCTATTTATCCCATCCATCAATCCATTCATCCATCCATTCATCGATATGTTCATCCACCCAATGATCCATCAATCCATCCATCTATCCATCTATCCATCCATCGAATCATTCAACCGAAATGGAAGCGACAGGAAGGCGCCCACTTGAATACGTTGTAGAGAAGATTGTCATGAGATGAAATTATATGTGCTACACGACCAGGTGATGTGATTAAAAGTTAGGGGGACGGGAGGGGGGGGGGTAGGATATTTTCTATTCACGTGAGGCCAGTATCACAACGGAAATCAATAAAATAAACAGGGATCATAACATTTTAATGTGGTGTTTACAGACAGCGAAAATATATTTATATAAAATAGCGAACGTAACGACCGAATAACATTTAAAATATTTAACTTGCAATAAATTTGTAGAAAAAAAGGTTATTATGTGGTTAAAGATTAGAAATCGAGTAAGGGTGAGGGCTATTATAGTCTACTTATATTTTAAGGAATAGATTTCAGGCCGTTAAAAAACAACAGTTTTGTGTATGTGTGTATGTTTCTATGTGTCTGCTTTGTGGTGAGATACCCATGCTCACAATATTGTCTGAGATGTCTGCTTGGTTGTGAGATACCCTTGCTCACAATGTCGTCTGATATGTCTGCTTGGTGGTGAGATACCCATGCTCACAATGTCGTCTGAGATGTCTGCTTGATGGTGAGGTACCCATGCTCACAATGTCGTCTGAGATGTATGTTTGGTGGTGAGATACCCATGCTCACAATATTGTCTGAGATGTTTGCTTGGTCGTGAGATACCCATGCTCTCAATGTCGTCTGAGATGTCTGCTTGATGGTGGGGTACCCATGCTCACAATGTCGTCTGAGATGGCTGCTTGGTGGTGAGATACCCATGCTCACAATGTCGTCTGAGATGTCTGCTTGGTGGTGAGATACCCATGCTCACATTGATGTCTGAGATGTCTGCTTGACGGTGAGATACCCATGCTCACAATGTCGTCTGCGATGTCTGCTTGATGGTGAGATACCCATGCTCACAATTATTGTCTGAGATGACTGCTTGGTGTTGAGATAACCATGCTCACAATGTTGTCTGAGATGTCTGCTTGATGGTGAGATACCCATGCTCACAATGTCGTCTGAGATGTCTGCTTGATGGTGAGATACCCATGCTCACAATGTCGTCTGAGATGTCTGCTTGATGGTGAGATACCCATGCTCACAATGTCGTCTGAGATGTCTGCTTGGTGGTGAGATACTCATACTCACAATGTCGTCTGAGATTATCTGCTTGATGGTGAGATACCCATGCTCACAATGTCGTCTGAGATGTCTGCTTGGTGGTGAGATACTCATACTCACAATGTCGTCTGAGATTTTCTGCTTGATGGTGAGATACCCATGCTCACAATGTCGTCTGAGATGTCTGCTTGATGGTGAGATACCCATGCTCACAATGTCGTCTGAGATGTCTGCTTGATGGTGAGATACCCATGCTCACAATATTGTCTGAGATGTCTGCTTGATGGTGAGATACTCATACTCACAATGATGTCTGAGACGTCTGCTTGATGGTGAGTTACCCATGCTCACAATGCTGCCTAGATGACTGTTTGGTGCTGAGACTACCAAAGTTTTGTGAATTCTTTAATAAACGGTGTGCATGTGAACTGTGCAATCCTGGACAGGATGCTGAGGAGGATGACCTGGCAGAGAGGTGTCTAAAAGCTGTGACTAGGACGTTGTGTAAATTAAGATTATTGTTGTTAAACCATTTATTGATAATGGATTCAGCATATATGTTAGTTGATAACTTAACGTCTAATGAGACAATTGATGTCGAATTCGACTGCAGAGGGTTATAGAATTGACTCCAGTAATTAATATTATTATGATTAATGAGGTGTTAATTATAGACATCATAATATCAATTAAAAAAGGAGTTCGTCAAGGATGTATCCTCTCTCCATATCTATTTAACCTGTACACAGAGTTTATCTTCCGTAAAACCGAGCACATTCCAGGTATTGTTATTGGAGGTAGGAGGATAAATAATCTGAGATATGCAGATGATACAGTATTGTTAGCATCGAACGAGACAAATCTACAGATCCTTGCAAATCAAGAAAACCTGAACAGTACAGCAAAGGGTCTAGAGATGAATGTTCAAAAGACGAAGGTAATGGTCATGTCAAAGAAGCCTGAAAAAATCGCAAAAGTCCAAATTAATAATCAAAACATCGAACAAGTAGATTCTTTTAAATATCTTGGACAGACAATGACCAACAACGGAAAGAATGAGC